>NW_007726130.1:1123605-1152817 GCF_000696425.1 Galeopterus variegatus | reverse complement strand
CCTCGGTGTTGCTCCCGTGCCTCGCTCAGCCAGTGAGCGGGAACCGGTCTGTATGTGGGATCCGAACCCTCAGGCGGGAGTGCCGCCACACTTCCCAAGCAGTGCACTGTCCAGTGCGCCGCTGGGCTGGCCCCCCAGCATGTCATTTCTTAAGAAAATGAAATAATGATGAATACTGTCCATCTATAAGAACTAAAAGGATAAAAGCTATCTATTTTCTTCTAAATAGTTATGTAATTTAAATGTAAGAGTATAGTTTTGTGTTGATGCATTATACAGCCTGATCTAAAATGTCCATGTTGTACTTTAATTTTAATATTGATCACCAATGTGAGTATGAGACTGACTTACTGCAACAGTTATATATTTTAATAACATGAACTTTTACTTGTTTAGAATGAGCCTTATGATTCATTCTTATTATAAAAAATTTAACAGACATCTAACTAAATATATTATTCACTAAGATTAACTGGGTGAGTTAATATGTGAAAAATTAATATCCAAGGGTAAAGCGTTACATTGCTAATGGCAAAAAAATAAAAAAAGAGCTGAATTCATAGGTAATTATGATGCCATCAAAAGAGACCTTGACCTAAATTTGGTCCCAAACATATATTTCTTTTGATTGAAATCTTCTTAGGCTATCTCAATGAAATGTGAAGAACAAATTTTATCAATTTAGTCTACATGCTAATTGGTTGAATAAACTCATTAGTTCACTGCTTTTGGAATCACATATATGAAACAGAGGATCAGTAGAAAAGCAAACAATTCAGTAAGTTCTTATAAGGAGACAATCTAAACTGGGAGTCTTTGCTATGTTTAGGAGGAAGATCATCTTGAGGGCAGGGTGTGTGTAGGGCTGGGATGTGGTTTGCTGTATTTGTGTATGTATGGTGGTGGCTGGCTGTGCTGTGAGCATAACCTCCTCCTCAGTAATAATCATTATCATTAATCCATGTAAGTTAGTAAAAGGTGAATAATTAATATTTAAATAATGAATAATTCATTCAGGGCAGTATAATTAAAATAATAATAGTATCTGTTTAACAGGATTGTGGTGAAGTTTAAATGAGTGATTATGTGAAAAATACCTGGAAGAGATGTTAACATATAGTAAAAATTCACTACTATTATTTTTTTCCATTTAGTTAATAAATATTAAATGTTTATTATACACAAGATGCTGTGTTATGCTTGCAGAAAAAATGTCAAAAATACAGTTATGGTTTCATTTCTCATGGAGTTTTAATTCCACATATGAGTGATAACATGTGGTATTTGTCTTTGTGTGCCTGGCTTATGTCACTTAATGTGATGGTTTCCAGTTCCATCCATATTGCTTCCGATTACAGTATTTCATATATTTTTTATAGCTGAGTAGTGTCCCATTGTATAGATATACCCACAGTTTTCTTTTAAATCCATTCATCCATTGTTGAGTATTTAGGTTGATTCCATCTCTTGGCTGTTGTGAATAGTGTTGCAATAAACATAGGAGTGCAAGTGTCTTTTTGATAGACTGATTTCATTTCCTTTGGATATTTACCCAGTAATAGGATAGCTCAATCATAAGATACATCAATTTTTAGTTCTCTGAGGAACCTCCATACTATTTTCCACAATGACTTTATCAATTTACATTCCCACCAACAATGTAGGAGAGTTCCTGTATTAGTCTGGGTTCTCCGGAGAGGCAGAACTAATAGGATATGTTATTAATATATGAGAGGAATTTATTAGGGGAATTAGTTCACATGATTGTGAAGAAAAGTCTCATTTAGGTCATCTGTAAACTGGATACTGGTAGTGTGGCTCAGTCCAAGTCCAAAGGCCTCAAAACCAGGGAAGCTGATAGTGTCCTTGGTGTAAGTCCTGGAACCCAAAAGCTGAAGGGTCTCGAGCTCTGATGTCCACGGACAGGAGAGAAGAGTGTATCCAAGCTCTAGTGGATAGAGACAGATCTTCACCTTTTTCCTCTGTCTTTTGTTCTGTCTGGATCCCCAGTGGATTGGATGGTCCCCCCCGCCACATTGAGCGTGGGTCTTTCCCATGCCGTCCACTCAGACTCTCATACCAATCTCTGCTGGAAACACCCTTACAGACACACCTAAAAAGATAGCTTTACCAGGTTTCTCAGCATTCCTTCATCTAACCAAGTTGACACCTAGAATTAACCTTCATGGTTCCCTTTTCTCCAAATCCTCACCAGCATTTGTTATTTTGTGTCTTGTTGATAATGGTCATTCTTACTGGAATGAGATGATATCTCATTGTAGTTTTAATTTTTATTTCCCTGATGATTAATGATATAGAGCATTTTTTCATGTGCCTGTTGGCCATTTATATGTCTTCTTCTGAGAAATATCTGTTCAGGTTCTTTGCCCACTTTTAAATTGGGTTATTAGGATTTTGTCATTGAGTGTTTGAGTTCCTTCTGTATTCTGGATATTAGTCCATTGTGTGATGTGTAGTTTGCAAACACTTTCTCCCATTCTGAAGGATATCTCTTCACTTTGTTGATAGTGTCCCTTGCTCTACAGAAGCTTTTTAGTTTGGTGTAGTCCCATTTGTCCATTTTTGCTTTAGCTGCCTTTGCCTTTGTAGTCTTGCTCAAAAAATGTGCTGCCCACTCCCATTTCATATAGTGTTTCCTCTACATTTTCTTCTAGTATTTTCATAGTTTCAGATCTTAAAGTTAGGTCTTCAATCCATTTTGAGTTGATTTTTGTGTATGGTGAGAAATAGGGGTCTAGTTTCAAATTCTCTGCATGTGCATATCCAGTTTTTCCAGAACCATTTCTTGACGAAGCTGTCCTTTCCCCACTGTATATTTTTGGTACCTTTGGCAAAAATTAGTTAGCCATAAGTGTGTGGGTTTATTTCTGGGCTCTTTATTTTCTTCCATTGATCTATTTGTCTGTTTTTATGCCAGCACCATGCTGTTTTGGTTACTATAACTTTATAGTATATTTTGAAGCTAAGTAGTATGATGCCTGAAACCGTGTTCTTTTTGTTCAAGACTGCTTTAATTATGTGGGGTCTTTTGTGGTTACATACAAATTTTAAGATGATTTATTTTTTTTAATTCAATGAAGAATGTCATTGATATTTTGAGAGGAACTGTGTTGAATCTGTAGGTTGCTTTGGATAATATGAACATTTTGATGATGTTAATTCTTCCAACCCATAAACATAGGATATCTTTCCATTTATGTGTCCTCTTTAATTACTTTTACCAATGTTTTATAGATTTCACTTTAGAGGTCTTTCACTGCCTTGGTTAAATTTACTCCTAGATATTTTATTTTTTGATAGTTATTGTGAATGGGATTACTTTCTTGATTTCTTCTTCAACTATTTCATTACTGGTGTGTAGGGATGCTATTGAGTTTTGTGTGCTGATTTTGTATCTTGCCACTGTACTGAGTTCATTTACTTGTACTAGTAAGGTTTTTTTTTGGTAGAATCCTTAGGGTTTTCTATGTATAGGATTATGTCATCTGCAAATAGAAATACTTAGACTTCTTCTTTTCCAATTTGGATGTCCTTTATTGCTTTCTCTTGTCTTATACCATTGGATAGAACTTTTAGTAATTTGTTGAAAAAGGATAAGGAAAGGGGTCATCCTTGTTATCTTCCATATATTAGAAGAAACCCTCCAATTTTTGTCCATTCAGTAGAATATTATATGTGTGTTTGTCCTATATGGCCTTTATTGTGTTGAGGTACATTCCTTCTATACCTAAAGTGTTTTTATCATGAAAGGTGTTGAATTTTATCAAATGTACTTTCTGCATCTATTAAGATAATCATATGTTTTTGCCTTCATTCCGTTGATGTGATGTGATGTATCATGTTTATTGATTTGCATATGTTGAACCATCATTGAATCTCTTTAATGAATCCCACATGATCATGGCGAATGATCTTTTCAATATGTTGTTGGATTTGCTTTGCTAATATTTTCTTGAGGATGTCTGCACCTGTGTTAATTAGGGACATTGGTCTGCAGTTTATTGTTGTTCTTGTGTGTGTGTGTGTGTGTGTGTGTTTCCTGGATTTGGAGTGAGGGCAACGTTGTTCTCACAGAAGGAGTTTGGAAGTATTCTCTCTTTTACAAATTTTGGAAAGATGGAGAAGAATTAGTATTAGTTGTTTAAATGTTCTGCAGTGAAGCCATCTAGTTTAGGGTTTTCCTTTGTTGAGAGACTTGTTATTACTGCTTCAATCTCATTACTCCTTATTGGTTTGTTTAGGTTTTATTCTTCATGACTCAACTTTCATAAGTTATATGTGTCCAGGAATGTATCCATTTTTTTCTAGATTTCAGTTCATTAGCATAAAGTTCTTCATATTCTCTAAAGATCCTTGGTATTTCCATCATAACAATTGTAATGTCTCCTTTTTCATTTCTGATTTTGAGTCTTCTCTGTTTTTTTCCTTGTTAGTCTAGCTAAAAGTTTATTGATTTTCTTCATCTTTTTGAAAAAACAAATCTGCTTCATCAATCTTTTAATCTCTAATTCATCGATTTCTTCTCTGATCACTGCTATTTTTCTTATTCTGATTATTTTTGTTTTTCTAGTTCCTTGAGGTATAACATTAGGTTATTTGAAATCTTTCCTTTTTCTTTTTCCTTTCTTTCTTTCTTTCTTTCTTTCTTTTTTTTTTTATGTTGTCATCTCTTGCTATAAACTTCCATCTTTGAACTACATTTGCTGTATCCCATAGATTTTGGTATGTTGTATTTTCATTTTCATTTGTTTCCAGGAATTTTTTTTTTTTATTTCATTTTTTATTTCTTCTTCAACTCATTTGTTGTTAGGGGACATGTTATTTAATTTCCATGTATATATAAAGTTTTCATTATCCCTTTTGTTGTTGATTTCTAGTTTTGTTTTGTTGTGTTCAGAAAAGGTATTTGATATGGTTTTCGTTTTTTTAAATTTGTTGAGACTTTTTCTGTTACCTAACATTTGGTCTGTTCCAGAGAATGTTGCATGTGCTGCTGAGAAGAACGTGTATTCTGCAGCTTTAGATGAAATGTTCTATAAAGGTCCATTAGATACAATAATTGAAGAGTAGAGATTAATCCTAATGTTTCTTGGTAATTTTCTATTTGGCTGATCTATTCTTTCCTGAAAGTGGGGTATTAAAGTCTCCAACTATTATTGTATTGGAGTCTAAATCTCCCATTAGTTCTAATAGTAACTGCTTTATATAGGTGCTGAGTGCATGAATATTTGAGTTGTTATATCCTCTATAATTGATCAGTATAATCTGTTATAATGATAAAGGGATCAATTCAAGTGGGTATAACAACTCCATTTATCATTATGTAATGATAGAAACCAATTCCTCCTCATCTTCACTTACTTTCCTAGGCTTGAAATCTATTTTATCTGATGTAACTACTCCTGCTCTTTTTTGGGTTCTACTTATATCAGCAGATGTATGTCTTTATAAGTGGAGTAAGTTTCTTTTAGGCAGCATATTGATTGTTGGTTCTTCTTTTATAACATGTTTAGCCATTCCATGTCTTTCAATTGGGACATTTACATTTAGAGTTATTATCGATATATAGACTTGTTACTGCCATTTTATTACTTTTTTCTAGTTGTTTTATGGATCTTTCTTTCCTGCCTTACTGTCTTTCTTTCTGGTTGAGTGTTTTTTCTCTAGCAGTGTATTTTCTCACTATTTATTTTTAGTAAATTTCTTGTACATTTTTGTGTTATGGTTATCATGACGCTTACAAAAAATCATTTTATAGTTATAACAGATTACTTTAAATGAATAACAACCTAACTTTGATATCTAAGAAAATGGAAAAAAACAACTCTATGCATTGGTATCATTCTCCCCAGTTTTTGACATTTTGCTGTTTCGAGTCACAACTTTCAATACTTCCTATCTCTTATATGGTGGTTGTATTTGTTATTGTCTTCTTAGGTTTATCCTTTAGTCTTCATACTAAGGATATAAGTGGTTTAGTCACCATCCTTACAGCACTGAAGTATTCTGAGGTTTTCTCTGTACTTACTTTACTAGTGAGTTGTGTACCTTTAAATGTTTTCTTGCTACTCTTTGGCATTGTCCTTTTTCCAGATTGAAGAACTTCCTTTAGCTTTTTTGTAAGGCAGGTCTAATAATAATGAATTCCCTGAGCTTTTGTTTGTTTTGCTGGATACCAAATTCTTGGTTGATAGATTTTTGTTTGTTTGTTTGTTTTCCTTTAACACTTTGAACATATCAGCACATTTTCCTCTAGAATGTAGGTTTTCTACTGAGAAAATGACTGAGTGACATATTGGGGTTCCACTGAGTGTTACATGCTTCTTTTCTCTTGCAGCTTTAAGTATTCTTTCTTTGTCTTTGGATATTAACAGTTTGATTATGATGGATTAAATTTATTTGGTGACCTTTGAGCTTCCTGTACCTGAATGTTGTCAACTTTCTCCATACTTGGAAAATTTTTAGTCATTATTTCTCTGGATATACTTTCTACATCTCCTCCATTTTCATTTCCTTCTGGTATGCCAAGTATGTGGAGGTTGTTTCCACTGTGGAAGTCTCCTAATTGCTGTATTTCTGTTTCATTTTACTTACTCTTTTTTCTTTTTCCTCCTCTGATTGAATAATTCTGTATTTCCTGTCTTCAAGTTCAATGAATTTTTAGTATTTGATCAATTCTGCTATTGGAGTTTTCTGTCAAGTTTTTCAGTTCAGATCATGTATTCTTTATTTCTAGAATTTCTATTTGGTTTTCTAAGTTGATTTTATTCCTTTGTCAAGGTTCTCATTCTATACTTATATTTTCTTGTGACTTCTCAAATATCCTTAAGAATGTTATTCAAAATTCTCTGTCAGACTTTGCATAAATCCACTGATCTGCTGGGTCCATTGTTTGTGCTTTGTTTGTTTCCTTTGGTGGTGTCATATTTTTTTGTTCTTTTTGGTATTTGTGTCTTTATGTTGATGTCGGGCATTTGAAAAGATGGATACCACTTCCAGGTTTTATAGGTGTTCTCTGGTGGTATTTGACTTTTACTGGCTAATATCAGAGCTTTGTCTCAGGTCTGTGGTGTTACATTTCTTTTCATTCTGTGGTGGATTAATAGCTACCATCACTACTTAAATTCTGGAACAAATGTTCTGTCCTATAGTTAATTCCCAAATTGGGAGAAACTTCCTGTGGATATTGGAACTTGAACTCTATGCCTGAGATAGAGAGCTGCTTTCCTGTTGTTTCTCAAACTGGAAAAAGATTTTTGTGTGGATCAGATTTTAATGTTGTTTTTTTGGTAACTTCCAGGTCTTGTGGGATCACCACAGACATAGCTGGACTGTATGGAAGTTCTGGCCTGGGACTGATTCTGGTCTCTCTGACCAGTCTCCACTATGTGTTGCCTATGCTGATCAAAAGGCAAATCCACTGTCTGTGGTGCACCTCAATGCTCCCCTGGTGTGTCACTCTATACTCTGTCTCCAGGCACTCCAAATGTTTCCCATGGGGCTGAGTGTGCACAAATCCCCGGTGAAGACTCACCAACCTCTGAGTGGTTCCTTCTCCCCATGAGCTGCTGCCTTTGCCTCCTATGTGGGTCCGATGAAAGCTTGACAGTGGCTTTGCTGGCCTGGGAGGTGGAATGGTGCACCCCAACGCACCCTTCTCCCCTGCAAATTCCAAATAGCTTCGTGCAAAGGGCAGTGATACAGCTTTGTTGTGTCCTGGAAGCAGTTTCCTGTGCTGCAGCTGCTACTTGCCTTGTACCACATCAGCCGCAGAAACAACAGGGGCTTGGAATTGTCAGACTCGTCTTTCCTTCCTCTCACCACGCCTATTTACTAATTTCAAAAACTGCACGGGTCTATCCTTTTCCCCTGAGCTCCAGTGACATCAGAATGGCAGTTTTGCATTTTAATTGTTGTAAGATCATATATTGTGGGAGGAAATGATGCTGGAATTGTCTATTTTGCCATCTTTATGATGTCAGTCTCCAGTGACCATTTTTTTTAACATGCTGGGGGTGGGGAATCTTCTCACTGTCTTTATGAAAAAATACAACAAATATTTATTAAGTAGATACTATGTTCAGGACACTATTCTGTGTTTTAGAGGACTTATAAAGATGAATAAGACATGGCTTTTATCCCACAACTTCATGGGATAGGGACGGTTTAATCCACAATAGTTTAACAGAAGACATTATATGAAAACTGTCTTCTCTCTTCAGTCCTTAGAAAAGTGTCTGGGAACATAGTATTCACTCAGTTGACACTTTCTATTGTTATTAATATTATTATCTTTGGACAAAATATAATAGGAATTGATACTGGAGAAATCAGTCATGTCTAAATTATGGAATGATTTCTATGGTAGTCAGAATCCACTACTTTTTATCAGTGCTGTCACTACAACCTTGATCTATCTGCCCTTACTTATTCACGATCTCTTACCTGGACTGTTACAATAGTCTCCTTACTGATCCCTGTGCCTCTTCCTTTGCCCTCCTACCTGTTCAAAAGACAGAATTATTTTTAAAATGTGTCAATTCATGTGATGTCTATACTCAAAATCGTTAATGGCTTCTAACTTTAATAAAAGTGTAAGCCAAAAAAAAAAAAAAAAAAAAAAAAACTACCTTGTTTTAAAATGTCCTGCATATCTGTGGTCCCAATATTTCTTTGACCTCATCTCTTATCCCTCTCTTCTCCAACCATTTTTTTTTCAGTTACAATGGTCCCACTGGTATTCCTTAAAAATAGCAAACATGCTCCTTCTCAAGTCCTTTCCCCTTGCTATTCCTTCTCTCTAGAATTCTCTTTCCAAATATCAACATGGCCAACTCCCTCATTTCTTTTAAGTATCCATGCAAATATCTCCTTATCACAAAGTCTTTCCCTGATCATCTTTTGTAAAATACCATCCAAAACTACTACTCTTAAATTTTTAGCATGGCACTTACACCACCTCAAATATTGTAAATCCATTTGTTTTATTTTAACACTTTCCCCACACTAGACTACAAACTCCATGACAGAAACAATAACTATCCTGTTTACTGCTGTATTTTCAGCAATAGATCAGTGCTTGACTCATAGTGAGTTCTTGATAGGGACTGGTTAAATGAATAACTTAGTGAATTGTTCCAATTGCAGAATCACAAGTTTAGAGAATCTTAAAATTCTAGTCCAATCCCATACCAAATTAATGTACTGGTTTCTGTTTTTCCCTACAAAAAAATAAGCATTAATTGCTTAACCATGCAGTCTATTTTAATTAGTATAATTTTGATGAGGTTGATATGCTGTTTTGTAATTACTTTGTTATTGCTGTAACATACACAGTGCATGTTACATGCTTGGATTATACTAGAAATACTAGATTTTAAGTACCTGTAAGGAAGCATTTTTGCCTTATTATTCTTTTATACTGTCCAGCCATCTTTTGTGCAGACACACACCGACCATTCATAAATGTGAATTTTTTGATATCTGTATAGAAGAAAGGCACTGCTTTGTGCTTTAGATCTGCACTTCTTAAATTATCCGTAGTATAGAAACAGTTCTTTTTACAATCTACCATGGATTAACACTTTTATAAAATACAACAAAATGCATTAATATAAAAAGGATATTAAAAAAGGTATGATTCAGGCCTAATTTTAAAATTATTACATTTAAAAGACACAAAAGGTATGGTAAATGTTTTTTAACACTTTCTCTCAATTGCTGTACTCATCACAAACAAGAATCAGTTTCTGGATCAATAATTTGATTAGCACTGCTTTAGATATTAAATGACCATTTTAGATCTACAAAGTATTTATATTCCAACGTTTTTAAAAGTAAAACTGACTATCGGAGATGTTAAAGTAACCTAGTGAAGACCTTTCAGATGGTAAGTAAATGACCTCAGACTTTAAATTAGGCCGTTCTGTTTGCAATGCATTAATATGCTCTTTCTTCCATCTTAGTAGGTAAGTCTCTGAAATTTACTTAGCGATCACTAATTCAAGATACCATATATTAAGCACTGTGTGTGTGTGTGTGTGTGCACATACAGGTATTATCTAAAATAATTTCATTCAATACATACAACAATAATCTTCCGTAGTCAATACTATAATTACTGCCCCCTTTCACCAATAAGGACACCCAAGTACAGATAGATTAATTAACTTGCCCGAAGTTATATAGAAAGGGTAAGGAGTCTTGATTTGAAAACAGCAGATTGCCTGTAGAGCTTCAGCTCTAGTCTAAACCATCATGATGTGCTGCATTTATAAGAAAAGAAGCATCCCACCTCCTGTCAAAAGCTAATTTCCCCATAAATGTTCTTGATCTCATCCCCTACCACCTTTAAAAAAATATATATCCTCTCTCCTGTATGTGTAACCTTTCCCTATATACTGAACACTTTCCATCAGCATTTCAATATGCAGTAATGTTTTTCAACTTAAAAATGCTATTATTTGACCATTCCCCATTATCTGATACTCTCTCCTTACTGCCCATTGCTAAATTCCTGAAAGAGTTGCTTATACTTTATCTATTCACTAACTCATTTCCCATTTTCTCCTCTACACAATCAAATCTGGCTGCTGACTCACCACTCTACAATGAACTTCCTAATTTAAAATCGAATGCATTCTTTTATGTATTCATCTTATCTGATCCTTTAGCAACATTTGATTAAGTTGATCATTATCCCCTTTTCAAGAAACATTCTCTCCTTGTTTCATGACACCATGATCTTCTGATTTTCTTCGTACCTTTCTGATTTTTGTTTCGATCCTGTGTCCTCCGTTTCCTCTTATTCATCCTTAAATGTTGGAGTTTCCTTATGATCTATCTTGAGCTCTTATCTATTCTATATCTAAATATATGAAGATATAACAACTATACTTTCATGAAGTTACTACAACAAGCAAACGGAAAAGACATTCTTGGGGGGGAGGGGAGAGAGGGAGGAGGGAGGGAGGTGTCGGTGATGGGCCATAATAATCATATACAGTGTATATTGACAAAATAAAAATTTAAAAAAAAATAAATAAATAAATAAAAAAATAAAGCAGAATTTCATAGAAAGAAGTTACTTCCACCTAGGATCCCATTATGGGGTAATAATTAATCTTTTTAATAGTGTATCATTTGGGAAAGTAAGAGATGAGAACCAACACCATCCTCTAAAAGAAAGAGATGGTGCTCCACTTGTATTACACTGAAGCCTTGTTAACATGGAACAACTATACTTTTATGAAGTTGTTACAACAAGCAAATGGAAAGGACATTCTTGCGGGGGAGGGGAGAGAGGGAGGAGGGAGGGAGGTGTCGGTGATGGGCCATAATAATCATATACAGTGTATATTGACAAAATAAAAATTTAAAAAAAAAAAACAAAAAAAACAAAAAAAACAAAAAAAAAAACAAAAATAAAAAATAAATAAATAAATAAATAAATATACTTTCTAGGTTATAGCATATTCTTCCATGGCTTCAATTGAGAGCTAGAAGTTATTGACTGAAAATGTATATCTGAATCCCTGATCTCCTGGCAGATCATCACATTTGAATATATGTATTGTATTAATAAGTTATTAAAATTGTTTTCTGTATTTCATGATGTTTTGATATCTTCCATAGCTTGCTGGCCATGGAAAGACTACCAATCCTAGAGCTAACCAATTCTTAGAGATAGCAAAGGGTAAGGCTGAGACCATGTCTTTCATATGCAGACCAACCAATCCAAAGTCTGTTGTCCCAATCACCTCCTTATCTCTCACACAAGCCAATATTTCCCCTGCCCTAAATCACCTAGCTCTTTTCCCATGGTAACTGTGATAACGGCTCTTGCTCATGATTTTCTTTCTCTTATCTTATGGTACATGACCAAGACCTAGCCTCTAGCTGCCCTGTGTTGCAGGTTGGTGATTCCCTTCTCTGAGACCTGTAAGTATAACAAACTTCTTTCTTCCAAACCTTGTTCTTATTTTCATCTATGGCTGCACTGACTTTACCATACCATAATCAACATTTATATTCTTAGAACATTTATGCATCCTCATGTTCATCACCTGCATATCTAAATCAACATGTCTAATATTAAAAGGGTCATTTTTTTCCTCCAAACTTTTTTGTTATGCTAGAATTTTCTATATAAATAAATGGAAATATAACTTTCCAGTATACATAAATGAGAACTTTAAAGTCACCCTTGGCTAACTTATTTTCTCCATCCATCATTTACATTAGCCTATCTCCAAAAACAGGCCTATCTCCAAAACATATTTCAAATACCATTCCGTTTTCTATTACTTCTACAACTACTAACACAGTCCAGAGCACAATAATCTCTACAGTGCTCTCCTAACTGGTTTCCCTGTTTCTGCTCTTTCTCCTATCATTCCAATCTATTCTCCACCCAACTGCTACATAATCTACTTGTTAAAATAGAGTAAGATTGTATCTTGTTTTTCTGAGACACATTTAATTTTTATTTATTATCTGATATGATGATTAATGGTACTCCTTCCTTTTTATTAAGTGAGAAAATATGTACAATATATATCTCCATCATACCTAATATTTACTAAAATAATTTATTGAGCTGTGATAAAGTAAATATTTTTCTTTTACTAAAAAAAACTCGAAAAAAACATATTAAATAATTTTGTAGATATTGGAAATCAGGAAGTTAAGGATATTAATCACTGAAAAAAGGGAAATGAGTCCTATGATCACCCAGGATTTCTCCCCAAAGACGCTCTCAGGTCAGTGGTGCAAGGAGAGGAAATCCCAACATATCACATTGGTCTTATTAAATTGATGATACTGAGTAAGGGAAGGCTCACCAACTGGAATGTATGGGGAAGAAGAGAAAATGAGAGAAGAAGGCTACATAGAAAAAGAGCTTCAGAAATCTATGTATGTATCCACTTGAGACTTTGACTAAATGTTAAGTTGGACATGCATAGGGTGAAATTTTATGAGACAAGAGAACAACTGACAGGAAGCTGCAAACTGAATAGTTTTCCAAACTAACACAAGGCTAAGAGGCATTTTCAGCAGCTAGGGTGGAAAGAACTCAATTTTTATGTGGGTATTCAGTAAATATACCAGAATGTCTAGGCTTAAGAGGTAGACCTGTAATGGCCTCAGAATGAAGAGTAATTTTGTCTCACTTTAGCAATGCTTAAAATATATCACCTCTTTTTGAAGGAATAAAGCAAACCCCAGACAATCAACCATATAACATTAGAGTGTCCAGCAACCAATTAATAATCATAAATGTGTGATGAGGCAGGAAAATGTGACACATAAGCAAGAGAAAAATCATGCAAAAGAAGCAGACACAGAAAGAACGAAGTGATCGAACGAGTAGACAGAACTTTACAATAGCTCTTGTACAAATGATCAAAGATTTAAAGGAAATATGAAAACAATAAGAAAAAAGTCACAAATATTAAAAAATCAACCAAATGGAAATGCTAGATCTTAAAAATATAATAACTAAAATGAAAAAAAATATCACTGGATGGGCTTGGCAGCAGATTCAAAAATGCTGAATAAAATATCTGTAAACTTAAAGATACAGCAACAAAACTATTCTAACTAAAACAGAAGAAAAAAAGCTGAAAATCAGGAATGTTTGAGAAACTATCATTCCTGAACAGCCTCAGAAAACATGACTAAGTGTAATATGATGTTTAGATGGGATTCTGGGACAGAAAAAGGACATTTGGTAAAAGCAAAGAAAAAGTCAATAATACATGGACTTTAGTTAATAATTTATCAATATTGGTTAATTAGTTCTGAAAAGTCTACTAGTCTAATGTAAGATACTAACAGTAAGATAAGTTGTGTACAGTGTTATGGAACTTTCTGTGTTATCTTCACAAATTTTCCCTAAATCCAGAATAACATTGACAAAAATGTTAAAAAGACACGCGAATAAAAAAATCCACCATATTCATGAATTAAGTATCTTTTTTAATTTTATTTTTTTTTATTATTAGCATATTCATTATTACAAATCATGATTTTTCTTTATGCTCTTTACCTGATTTATCACTCCTCAAACACCCTCCTTCCCTCCCCCCATCTCTACTGTTCTTAGGTTTGTTCTCTCCTTCTCAAAGTTTAATGTACTGTTGTGGTCTTTTTCCTTCCTTCCTTCCTTCCTTCCTTCCTTCCTTCCTTCCTTCCTTCCTTCTTTTTTCCTTCCTTCCTTCCTTCCTTTTTTAATGTGTCATTTCTTCTCAAATTTATTCATATTCACTGGCTGCCTGGAGCCTAGGACAGGCAGAAAACTGAGACCACAGCATCTGAACTCACTCAGCAACTATTCCCCAGCCAAGCAGGCAGACATGATGAGTGAAGAATACATTACAGTACAGTGGTTTCCAACATTCGAAGTCAACCCTACATGTCTCATGGGAGCTGAACCCACAAGTTACTTCACGGCCCACAGCTAGCCAAGTGGCACCCCTGCCTCCCCACCGTGATCCTCCACATGCTTGCAAGGGTGACAGCAGGGCCGAAATCCCAGCTGTCTGGAGTCTAGACCCCTGTACCAATCCCAGCAAGCCTGACTCCCTTGTTGCAAGGCACTGCCTCCATTCTACACTGCTCACTCTGGTGCCAGCAGGACCAAGGCACAGGCTGCATGGAGCCTAGAAGTGACAGAAAGACTGAGATCCTAGCATCTGAGCTCACCCAGCACCCCTCTACAAGAAAGGCCTCTGTAGTTCTGCAGGGCTTGGCTGTACCCTTGCAGGCTTGCATCAGGCTCAATAGCTTATTGGGTTAAAGCTTTTCCTTCCTACAGTATGCCACCAGAGAGCTGTTGTGTCCTGCATTATTCACAGAAGCTTGTTCCAGGCTGAACAGCTGAGGGAGTGGCCCTCTACAGAGTCCCAGAACCTGTTACCTCAGTGTATATCTGCTAGCAGAATGACAGTAAACCAGGTAGGGGCTCAAATGCTGCAAGGCAGGCCTCTGTAGAGCTGCTGGCCTAGTCTGCACTCTTACAGGCTTGCATCTGGCTCAACAGCTGATCAGGGGGCCAACTTCAGAGCTACCAAGTCCAGAAACATCTGTGTACATCTACTCACAAAACCAGCAGATGATCAGGTAGCAGCTTTTTTTTCCCCCTGCAGCACACCTCGAGAAAGCCACTGGGTCCTGCAGCATTCACATAGGCTTGCTTCTGGCTCAACAGCTGAGCCAGTGGCCTTTTACAGACATACACAAAGACCTGTTACAAAATTATACATCTGTTCACTGACTTGACAGCAGATCTTTCACTCCAACAAGAACCCCACCCCAAGAAAGAAACTGCTGAGGGCCCCACTGCCTAAGCCACCAAGACACTCACAGACAGCTCTAAGAATAAATACAGTTGAAGAAATCACATGAAGGCTGCACTACCACACTCACCCAGATCCAAAGTTAAAATGCCCAACCATACTGACAATATAAAATACTTCTACAGGAAAGTGTCTCCCTCTTCAAAATCCACTCCTATAATTAAAAGAAGTGACTACACCATCGGCTGCCCAGATGTTAATTCAGAGATATGGGAAGAATGAAAAACCAGGGAAACTTGACTCCCCTGAAAGAAGACTACAAATCTCCAATATCAGATCCCAAGCAACAGGAAATTGATGAATTGCCTGAAGAGGAATCCCAAAGGGCAATACTAGAGAAACTCAAAATGATGGATGAAAATATAGATAGAAATCACAACAAAGTCAAAAAGAAATTCAAGAACATATATGAGAAAATAAACAAAGAGATACAAGCAATAAGAAAAGCATCAAGTAGTAATCCTGTACTAAATAATTCATTCAAACAAATAAAAAATACAGCTGAAAGTATCAGAAGCTGGCTAGAACAAACAGAAGAAATAATCTCCACCCAAACTAGAAGACAGGATTTTTGAATTAACACAATTGGACCAAAAGAAAAAAAAAAAAAGAAAAAGAAAAAGAAAGGAAGAAAAAAGATAACTTTAAGCATACAAGGGGAATAGAAAGGAAAAGGTATTCAAAGCCTATTTTAAAAAAATTACTGAAAACTTTTCAAACACTGTGAGAGATACAGTTTTATAGATCCTAGAAGCTCAAAGATTACCAAAGACATGCAACCCAAAAGGAACCACTCCAAGACACAGTATAGTCAAATTATCAAAAGTCAAAGGCAAATATAACAGTAAAAGAAAAGAGTCAAATTATCTGTAAGGGAATCGCCATCAGGCTAACAGCATACATTTCAACAGAAGTCCTAAAGGAAAGGAGAGAGTGGGATAACATATTCAAAGTGCTAAAAGAAAAAAAAAATGCCAACCAAGAATGCTATGTTCAACAAATCTTTCCTTCAGAAATGAAGGAGAAATAGTCTCTCTCGCAGACAAATAAAAACTTCAGGAATTCACCAACACTGGATTGGCTCTTCAACAAATCCTGAAGGGGGTCCTACTTCTGGAATCAAAGAAAGATATAGGTGGCAATAAATACATGAGAAAGAATAAGAACCACTAGTACAACAGATACACACATGAGTAAGAGAAAGAAAATATATTTTATCACTACAATAGAACAACCAACTGCAAAGATAAACAATAAAAGGGAAATGAAGGAGCATAAGAAACATAAAACAGTCATGGAGAATTAATAAAATGGCAGGAATATGGCAATATGTTTCAATAATAACCCTGACTGTTAAAGGACTAAATTCCCCACTTAAAAGATATAGAATGGCAGAGTCAATTAAAATACTAGACCCAACTATATGCTTTCTGCAAGAAACTCACTTCAACAATAAAGACACACATAGACTAATAGTGAAGGGATGGAAAAAGACAAAAGACATTCCATGCAAATCGAACTATATAAAGAGACAAAGAAGAACATTATATAATGATTAAAGGATCAATGCAGCAAGAAGGTGTAACAATCATAAATATATACACACCCAACATCAAAGCACCCAGAAATATAAAGCAACTATTACTGGATCTAAGAGGAGAGATATTTCCCAACACGGTAATAGTTGCAGACTCTAACACAATACTGTCAGCATTGGACAAATCATTGAGACAAAGTATTAGCAGAGAAATATCGGATTTAAACAGCATCTGAGAGCCAGTGGACTTGACAGACATATAAGGATCATTTCATACAACAAGGACAGAATATATATTCTTCTCATCAGCCCATGGATCATTCTCCAGGATAGACCACATGTTAGGCCACAAATTAAGACTCAACAAATTTAAAAAGATTGAAAGCATATCAAATATATAAATATATTTTTAGAAAACAATGTAGCAAAATTAGAAATTAACAACAAACAAAACTGTGGAAACTATACAAATTCATGGAAATTAAGCAACATGATCCTGAATGACCAATGGGTCAAACAAGAAATGAAGCAGGAAATCAAAAAATTCCTTGAAACAAATGAAAATACAAGCATAACTT
Source organism: Galeopterus variegatus (assembly GCF_000696425.1). NCBI lineage: Eukaryota > Metazoa > Chordata > Mammalia > Dermoptera > Cynocephalidae > Galeopterus > Galeopterus variegatus. The sequence continues at coordinate 1,135,322 of NW_007726130.1, read as the reverse complement.
ACCCAAACCTATGCAATACTGCTAAACCAGTACTAAGAGGAAGTTTATTCCAATAAATGCTTACATCAAAAGAATAGAAAGACTTCAAATAAACAACCAAACATTAAATCTCAAAGAAGTAGAAATACAAGAACAATCTCATCCCCAAATTATTAGATAGAAAAATGTAATTAAGATCAGAGCAGAATCAAATGAAATAGAGAACAAAAGAAAGATACAAATAATTGATGAAACAAAAAGTTGTTTTTTTGAAAAGATAAACAGAATAGACAAACCTTTATCACAGCTAACTACAAAAAGAAGAGAGAAGACCCAAATAACAAAAATCAGAAATGAAAAAGGAGACATTACAACTGATACCACAAAAATACAAAGAATCATTAGAGACTATTATAAACAACTGTATGGCAAAAAAATTGAAAAAGTGGAGGAAACAGATACATTTTTGGACACATACAAACTGCCAAGGCTGAAGCAAGAATAAATTTAAAACCTGAACAGATCAATGACAAGCAAAGTGATTGAAGCAGTAATCAGCAGTCTCCCAAAAAGAACAGCCCAGGATCAGAAACCTTCACTGCTGAATTCTAGCAAACTATTAAAAAAGAACTAAAACCAATCCTTTTTAAACTATTCCAAAAAATTGAAACAGAAGGAATTCTCCCAAACATGTTTTGTGAGGTCAGCATCACCTTGATGCCAAAATCAGACAAACACATAGCAAAAAAGAAAGCTACAGGCCAATATCTTTGATGAAGATGGACACAAAAATCCTCAAAAAGATATTAGAAAACAGAATACAGCAGCCCATGAAAAAGATTATATGCCATGATCAAGTGGGATTTATCCCAATGATGCAAGGATGGTTCAACACATGCAAATCGATAAATGTGATATACCACATCAACAAAAGCAAGGACAAAAACCATATGATTATCTCAATAGTTGTAGAAAAAGAATTTGACAAAATTCAGCATCCCTTCATGATAAAGACCCCCAACAAATTATGTATAAAGGAAAGTATCTCAAAACAGTAAAAGCTATATATGACAAATCCATCACCAATATCATCTTGAATTAGGACAAACTGAAAGATTTTTCTTTTAAAACAGGAATAAGACAAGGATGCTCACTCTCACCACTCCTATTCAACTTAATACTGAAATTATTAGACAGAGCAATTAGGCAAGAGAAAGAAATAAAGGGCATCCAAATTGGAAAAGATGAAGTAACATTGTCACTGTTTGCAGATGGCATGATTCTATATATAGAAAATTCTATAACCTCTACCAAAATATTTCTAGAGCTCATGAACAAATTCAGTAAAGTTGTAGGACACAAAGTCAATACACAAAAATTAGTAGCTTTCTTATACGCTGACAACAAACAAGCAGAAAAATAAATCAAGAAATCCAGCCAATTTATGATAGCTACCAAAAGAATAAAATGCCTAGGAATAAATGTAACCAAAGAGGTGAAAGATCTCTATAATGAGAAGTACAGGACAGTACTGAAAGAATTTAAAGAGGGTATCAAGAGATGGAAAGACATCCCATGTCATGGAGTGGAAAAATTAATATTGTGAAAATGTCCATACTAACCAAAGTGATCTACAGATTCAATACAATCCCCACTAAAATACCAATGACATATTTAACAGAAATAGAAATAACAATCCTAAAACAACTAAAGACCTGAAATAGCCAAAAAAATCCTGAGAAAAAATAAACAGATAAAACCAGAGACATTACACTACCTGACTTTAAACTATATGGCAAAGTTATAGTAACCAATACAGCATGGTACTGGCATAAAAACAGACACATGGACCAATGGAACAGAATAGAGAAACCCAAAATCAACCCACATACTTACAGCCACTTGATCTTTTACAAGGACACCAAGAATATATATTGGGGCAATTATAGTCTCTTCAGTATATGGTGCTAGGAAAACTTGATATCCATTTGTAGAAGAATGAAACTAGAACCATGCCTCTTTCCATATGCCAAAATCAACTTAAAAATGGATTAAAGACTTAAGTATAAGATCTGAATCTGTAAAACTCTAGAAGAAAACATAAGAAAACACTTGAGGATGTAGAACTGGGCAAAGACTTCGTGAATACCTCAAGAGCACAAGCAACAAAAGAAAAATAAACAAATGGACAAATGGAATTATATCAAACTAAAAACTGCTCAGCAAAGGAACAAATCAACAGAGTTTAAAGACACTGAGTGGGAGAAAATATTTGCAAACTATACATCTGACAAGGGATTAATATCCATAATATAAAAGGAACACAAACAACTTCACAGTAAAAAAAAAAAAAATTCAATAAAAATATGGTCAAAGGAGATGAATAGACATTTTTCAAAGGAAGGCATACAAATGGCCGCCAGGTATATGCAAAAATGCTTAACCTCACTAATCATCAGGATAATGTAAATCAAAATCACATTGAGATACAATCTCATTCCAGTTAGACTGGCTATTATAAGAAAAAGAATAAGAATTGCTGGCAAGGATGTGGAGAAAGGGGAATACTTCTACACTGTTGGTGAAACCATTAATTAATATAGCCATTATGGAAAACAGTATGGAGGTTCATCAAACACAGATAGATCTACCATACAATCCAGCAATCTTACTTCTGTGTATATATCCAAAGAAATGGAAATCATCATATCAAAGGGACACATGCACTCTTATTTTCATTGCAATTCTATTTACAATAGCCAAGATATGGAACTAAACTAAATGTCCATCACCAGATGGCTGGATAAGGAAAATGTGGTACATATACACAATTAAATATTACTCAGCCATAAAAAAACAATGAAATTCTGCCGTTTTCAGCAACATGGATGAATTTGAAGAAAATTATGTTAAGTGAAATAAAACTAGCTCAGACGGGAAAATATCACATGTCCTCACTCATAAAGGGGAGCTGTGAGAGGAATAAAGAAAGAAAGAAAGACTGAAGTTGTGTGGTGAACTTGCAAAGGGAGAGAACAGACCTAGGGTTGCGAAGGCAGGGGTGGGTGGGAAGGAGGGGGGCATTGAGGAGAGGTTGGGTTAGAGACATGGGGAATAATTGCAATTTGAGGTGGTGGTCGTGATTGCCTCACCATATCTTTGGCACAGGTGCTGATGGTCAGTTCTTGCCCCATGAATATGTATAATTGATAAAAAAAAATTAAAAAATGCACTTTCAGCTGCTTCATTTCAGTGAATTAAAGAAAGAAAAAAGAAAGTGTAGAGAAAAAGAAAGAAAGAAAAGAAAGAAAGAACAAAGAAAGCAAGCAAGCAAGAAAGAAACAAACAAACAAAGAAAAAAGAGAAAAAAAAAAAAAGAAAGAAAGACAAAGAAGGAAAGAAAAGAAAGAAAGACCATAGTAATATGTTGAACTTTCAGAAGGAGAGAACAGACCTACGGTTACCAGATGTGGGAAAGGGGGAGAGGGAGAGGGGTTAGAGAGAAATTGGGTAAGGGACACAAAGAGTCACTACAATTTTTAATGATGCACATGCTAATAATAGTGACTCAGTCATCACATATTGCATACAAATGCTATTAGTCAGCTCTATACCCCATAAATACATGTTATCAATTATGTTTCAATTAAAAAATACATTTAAAAAATAAATTAGTAATACAAAAAAAGAAGAAAAGAATACTCTGAATATTAAAAAAAAAAAAAATATGTCAGTTTCCCAAGCAGAGAGCCAAGGCTTTATTCTTTGCTTAGGCTTCTCTTTAGAACACTGCAAATATCATTTAAATTGATAACATCCTCAGCTTGTTGGCCAGATCCAGTCAGTATTGTCAGTACCAGTTTGAATTTTCCTAAGAACCACAGATGGAAGAAAACATTTTTGTGCTTTCAGAGTGTTCTTTCGTTTTATTTTAGTGGAATTCCTTGTTGAAATAAGAATCTTATTGAATTAGAAATAGGAAAATCTAGACCTTCCTTCCTTGTTTTCATAAAGATAAGATACCTACAAAGGTGCAATAATCCTGAGTTAGAATGCAGTGATGCTGTTAGGTAATACTTAGACTTTACATTCTATAGTTATTATGATCAACCACCAGACCAATGATTCTCATTAGAAAGCAGTCATTCTTTTGATATGATTAACTTAACCTATTTGAAAGTCCTCATTAAGAACTCATCTAATAGAACCACAACAGTTATATGGATTACAGAAACTTGCTCTATTGCCTCTAGAGCTGAAAATAGATTTTGTTATCATACAAGGTTAATTAAAGGAAAAATTCAGTGTAGTATGACCTTTACTTTTACATCATGAAGCATTGAGTAACAGCGCTTATTTACTATGCATGTTATGTATTAAAAGAGTATATTTATAATAGCTGTGTGCCAAATAGATTTAAATCTAAACAGACCAAACTCAGCACTGAACAATTTAGCAAATGCTTATTACATTATTTTGGATATTGATCTTTGGAGATTGAAAGAAAATATTTTGAGGAAGAACCCCAGTCTCCAAATTTTATTGTTAGAGGACTATGGACTTCTGGATACCATCTGGTCAACCCATGGCATTCAAAATGACACAATATTTGAAATACTAAATTCAATGATTGAAATGACAAGGATAATATGGAATTTTAACTACTATAACTTGCAGACATCATATAATTTTGACTGTAGTTTATTGCTTTTACAAAAATTCAGAAGTTGTCAGCTTTCTTGTGAGGGTTTAATCTTGTGAACCAAATGCAACAGAAACACTTGAACATACTTCTTAGATTGCCAGACCCATCTCATACCTACTGAATCAGTATACACAGGCAAGGTTCTCCAAACCTGGGATTCCAGGATTTGATGATGCTACTATTACAATGAAATAAGTCACTTATTTCACATAAGGTAATTTTATTTATTAAGTCTCAAGGAGTATACAAATGCACACGTTTTATTTATCTCTTGGAATTATAAATGGAATTAGGGTAACATTTTAGTATTGAAGAGTGTTTTCTTGTAGAAAGGAAAAATATTGCAGAAAAAACATTAAATTAAAAACAATGGGCATAATAGAGGAAGAGTTAAAAGAAACAAAAAAAGTGGATTGTACATGGAAAACTCATTTTTTGCTTAAACATATTTAAAAAAAAAAAGATTTTACAGTTTTTGCAGTTGTCTTTACAAATAAATTCAAATCTACATAAATGTAGAGAACTGAACCGTAATCCAAATTCTGAGTAACTCTAATGCCTTTGATGTATATTTTAGTGAACTCTGACTAATAATAGATCAAAGTTTGTGGAAAAAAATGTTTGATCAGAGCAACCAGATCATATCTTTTGGTAATTTTTGTTTACGTAGTTGAAATTAAGAGGGACAGCCTAGAGGATACTCTAAGTGTGGTGGGTCTTACAATTAGAAAAAAAAAAAAATGTATCATCTTTCTTGAATATTTTGGATCCACACCAATGTAGAAAATTAATAATGTAAAAAGCAACAAAGATCCATTGGTGGAATAATATGTAAAATTTCCAAAAGGACTTGGCTACTTACTGTTGGTTTTTGATGTCGAGGAAAAGAAGAAAGGGCCTATGGAGAGCTTTAGGAAGAAAACTGAATGATAGACTCAATATTAAGCTGAGCATGAGTGTCACTCAACATTCTAATGGAAATTTGCAGCGTGTTAGGAGGCCAAGATTTGACTTGTATTATGGATAAGTTAGTGAAATTAATTATCACTCGTAGAAGTTATTAAGACCAATTTTACCCACACATTTTCCAGCCAGAATTCACTGTAAAATTTTCATTATGGGACAGAAACCTGACACATAAGAATAATTATTTTTGCCATAAGTTGATACATTTCCCAGGCACAAAACAGAGGACCAAACACTATGTTCTTCTACTCCCAATGAGAGTGAGCTAATTTTAATCCTTCAGAATTATTGTTAGGATGATTTGAATTTGAATCACAACTCTGTTTTAAGAACATTTTATAAGGTTAAAACAAGACATTTTATTTTCTGTGCCTCAGTTTCTCTAGTTACAAAGAGAAAATAAAATTCTCTATTATCTTCTTTACACCAAGGCTGTGGGGATAAACATAGAAGAGATTGATATACAAGTCAAGTATAGAATGTGATAGCAATACTCAGTAACATGAAAACAATATTTTATGGTTAGTGTACAAAATAATTTATTTGCTTTCCTGGCACAGTATATTTAATTTGAAAATAAAGACAGAGAAAAAAATAACATTAGAATAAAAGATGCTAAAAATTAAAATGACTAATAACTGTATAAACTTATCTCGAATGTATGTGCATTAAATTACTTTATATAAGAATTCCTTTAGGTCAAAAGGAGAATCATTTTTGTGACTGAGTGTGTGAAAAATGCCACCTAACATTGGATGTCATATCACAATATATCTATTATCCTTTTTTCATATGTTTATTGAATAATGCAATTATTCTTGGCATTCAGAGACTCCACGCCACGTTATTACTCTGTTTTGCCTATAATTTTAACACAATATATTGAAATACCTTTCTACTGTGATTTCTTAGGGCACTTCAAAAAGAATTTTGAAAGATGGTACAACTACTCACTGAATATTCATATTTGCTGACAATAAGAATAGGTTCACTTAAATTTTTAAGGAGGTAGAACATTCTCAAACAAAATGTAAAATCAATACCTCGTGCATTTTTTATAGTGCATGCTGGCTAAGCCCAGTATTAGACACCAAAATAGACACAGAATATGGTAATTTCTCTTTTGGTGTTAGATGTCCTTCCCTAAGTGGAAGGAATGTGTTCCAGCCAAACTTTTTGTAAAATGAATTTATGTTAAGTGAATCTTCCTTTCCAATGGACTTCCAATAGAAATTAAAAATGTATTTTGCTGGTTATATAACAAACTCTTACTGATGCCTACATACATTGAAATCATTCTGAGGAATGCAGGAGATACCTGAAATCTGCATTTAGATGTAAAATTATTATTTTTCAATAATGGCTATGTTGTATGCATATATGATCTCCAAAGTTTCAAGGTAGTAAAGAAAGGTAATTTGAATGTAAATGCCTTCCTTTATAGTATTTATCCTCTAATCGAGTTTACAATTAAACATACTGTGCAAGACAATAATAATGTTCTAAATTCAAAATAAGTCAGGCAAAGAAAAAATACTGAGTGTAAAAGTAATTCTGATAATATGAGAATCTGTCTCATTGACTGCTCTATTCCCTATATAATAGCTTGTTAATTGACTACAACTGGGTATTTTACTAGAATATTGTAGTAAATGGTGTCCCAATATCACGTGCGTAACTATCAACATCAACAATTTTGTAAGGTTCTTCCTCAACATCAGATCACCCTATGTTAATATTACAACACAGATAATTCTGTTGCACTCTTCATATCACTTGAACTTATTGACTTGTTTTAAGGCATCTCCTGAGATCAATCATGAAATTTTTCAGTTGGCTTGGACGGGAAGCAATCGAAGTATTAAAGTGAAGTACTAAAGTGCTCCCACATTGCTGAGCAAGGGAAATTTAAGAAAACATGCAGTCGGACTAGTGGTTGCCTGGAACTGTCAGGGAACCATTAGCAAATTAGTGGATGGTGACATTGTTGACTGCTCTTCTCCCAATGTAAAGACTTCTTAATTGGCTTTCAGTGTTATCGTCATTAGGACATATTAGCACAATGGCATTTTTGAGCTTTACAAAAGGTCATCATGATGATGAGACTAGCAAAATATTGAGAGTTAGCTAGCTTTAACAAGACTGCAATGAAGTTATATATGCATTTTTTTGCTGTTTTTAGGCAAATAAAGTTTGATATTAGCCAGTTACTAATGTGTTATTCTAACCAATACAAGTGATGTTACAGATTGTACATGCATTTGAGTAATTTACCAACATTTGAAAGTAGAACTTGAGACTGTTTAATTTTCTGAAGTTTGAAACAAAGTTTCATGAATTCTCATTGAACAAATGTATATATATAAAATGTGTTTTTAATTAGTTTAATATTGATCGATGTAAATTATAAGCATAATATGAAAAGCCAAAAAGCACTAAAGTGCCTATAGTGGAAAAGAGTACCATGTACAGCCCCCCAAAGCAATAACATTATTCTTTTATCTCTTGATTCTTCTATTTGCTTCTACGTTTCTGAATATTATTGATTGCTATGTTTGTATTTCTCACTTGCATAGATTATCTATTGATTTTCTTTTATGGCAGATGAGAATTTAGTTCTTATTCTTCTTCATTTCTCTTCCATTCTTATCAATATAATTCAATTTCGGTTTTGGTTAAATCAATATTCAGTGGTACATTTGTCGGGATTTTGTAAATATTGTCCTCAACTGAGCCACACAGAGTACTATAGTTACATTTGCTTTTATTGTACAACTTTTTGTTATATCCCAGTGTTAATTTTCCATCTGTTTATTGGCTTAATTTAACTTGATTTAAACATTATTAAATATGCCATATCTGTAAAAGGCCTTACAATACTATTTTTTCAAACTTTCAAACATATGAACTAGTCAATCCATTTTCTTCTTCTTCTTTTTTTTTTTTTTTTTCTTCACAGGGCTTCTTTCAACAATCGCTCGTCCTCCTGATCTGGACTGAACCTGGAGCTCTCTAAGGTGTTATCACAGCTGTCATGATGACTTTCCTTCTAGTCTCTCCTGTATCATGTCCCTATTTTTTTATTGCCTTTCTATTTTCTTAATTTCTTCTATGATTTTGTACAGCCATCTCTGGTTAGCAAAATTCTTTGATAGTCCCCAAGATTCCTGGGCCCTTATCCCAATTATTCAATCAAATACTAATGTAGGTACTGTTGTGAAGGGATTCAACAGATGTAATTAAGAGTCCAAATCAGTTGACCTTAAAATAGGGAGGTTATCTGAGTAGATCAGACCTAATCACAAAAGCCCTTTAAAATCAGAGTTTTCTCCAGCTGATCACAGAAGAGGAAGTGAGAGATATGAAGCACAGAAAGAATTTAGGTGTTGCTGGCTTGAAGATGAAGAAGTCCACATGCCAACGAATGTCGGCAGCCTCTAGGAGAACCAGCACCTGGCTCACAACCAGCAAGAAAAGGGAGACACCAGATCTACAACCATAAAAAACTGATTTTTGCCAACAACCACAATGAGCTGGAAAGTGAATTCCCCTCAAAGCTTTCAGAGGCAACCTTGATTTCAGCCTCATGAAACCCTAATTAGAGAACCCAGCTAACACTAACCTACCCCAGCTCAGACTTCACACCTACAGAAATCTGATATAATACCAGTAAAGGGATGTTGTTTTAAGCTGCTAGATTTGTGATAGTTTATTACACAACAATATAAAACCAACATGACATCTTTTAACAGTTTTCTGAGAAGGCTTATAATTTCTTAAATGCCTAAAGCTAAATTGGATATCTTAGTTTTTATATGTCAACATAGTGCATATTTGAATATCAACATACTAGATGTATTCAGATTTAAAATGAATTTCTCAGGTGTGTATGAAGTGAATACCTTTGTAATCCTCTAGGTTATTGTGATAGTTTCTTTACAGTGTTGATTTAACCAAAGATTAGATGCCACCAAATGTATCAAAAAATAAATCTAGGAGAAATTTTAGCAGCACCATGTAGACACTGGGTTATAATGTTTGTGTAATATAAGCTTATTCATCATTTATAAGTACCTATTATATTGTAGACACCATGCTGTAACCTGTGAGAAATTAACAAGATTGAGTGTGGACTCTAGTAATCAAAATCTTTTTTCTTTTGTTTAATAATTAATTCAGGAGTAAGGAATGCATTTGATTTTCTCTTGTTTTTATTATATGTACATGTTGAGTATAACGTTGATTTTCAATAATTGTGTACAATGTGTGGTGGTTAGATCACTATAACGAGCTTATTCATCATTACAATATGCAATCGTTCTTTGTGTCTGTTGATCAATTGCTCATTATCTCCCTCCCTCCTCCCCTCTACTCCCCTTCTCCATTTCCACTTTTCTAAAAGCTCAACATATTACTGTGATATATTTTTAGTTTTTAAATGAATTTCACTATTGTTTTCCAAAATGGCTGTACTAATTTACAAGACCACAAACAGTGTATAAGTGTCATCCTTGCTAACACTTGTTATATTTTATCCTTATAATAATAACTGATCTAACTGGTGTAGGGTGATACCTTGGTGTAGTTTTAATTTGCACTTCTCTGATGATTAGTGATGTTGAGCATTTTTGCATATATTTTGTTGGATATTCGTATGTCTTTTTTGAGAAATGTCTATTCAAGTCCTTTGCCTATTTTTTAATTGGGTGATTTCTTTTTTTTGCTGTTGGGTCCTTTAAGTTCCTTGTGTATTCTGGATATTAGCCTCTTATCTGATGTATTATTTGCAAATATTTTATCCCAGTGCATGGGTTGTTTCTTCACTCTATTGTTTCCTTTGCTGTGCAGAAGATTTTTAGTTTGATGCAATCCCAGTTGTGTACTTTTTCCATTCATTGCCTGTGCTTTTGGGGTCATATCTGAGAAATCTCTACTCAGACCAATGTCACGTGGCTTTTCCCTTATGTTTTCTTCTACTAGTTTTAGAGTTTCAGGTCTTACATTTAAATCTTTTACCTATTTTGAGCTGATTCTTGTATATGGGGTGAGGTGAGGGTCTAATTTCATTCTTATGTTTGTGAATATCCAGTTTCCCCAGCACCATTTATTAAGGAAACTTTCCTCACCACAATGTGTATTCTTGGCACCTTTATCCAAAGTCAATTAATGTTAGAAGTTTTGAGTTTATTTCTGGGCTCTCTATACTATTCAGTTAGAAAGTTCTATTTTATGCCAGTTCCATGCCATTTTAGTTACTGTTGCTTTGTTATATATTTTGAAATCTGGTAGTGTGATGCCTCCATCCTTGTTCTTTTTGGTTGAAATTCTTTTGGCTATTCAGGGTCTTTTGTGACTTCACATGAATTTTGGAATTGTTTTTTTTTTCCATTTCTGTTAATAATGGCATTGGCATTTTGATAGGGACTTCCCTGAATCTGTAGATTTCTTTGGATAGTATGGACATTTTAACAATATTAATTCTTTCAATCCATGAACATGAGATATTTTTCGATTTATGTTTGTCATCTCAAAAGTATGTTTTGATTAGCTTTGATCAACTCATAAGGTTTCCCTAACATCTTCCACCAAAAGACGTATTTCTTTAATCTATACATTATTCTATTATAGTCACTTTTGAGACCAAGATCAAACAGTGGCTTTTTTTGTGATACTTGTTTTTTTTAATAATTAATTAATTAATTAATTAATTAATTTTAATTTTATTTTATCAATACACAATGTAGTTGCTTTTTGTGTCCCTTTACTGAATCCTCCCTACCCCCTCCCTCTCCTCACTCTCACCCATCAACATCATATCCATTTACTTGTCTTAACAAGTTCAAGGAATTGTGATGATTGTGTCTTCTTTCCCATAACCCCCATTTGCTTGTGTATTTATTTATTTATTTTTAGCCCAAATGTCCATCATCAGATGAGTGGATATGGAAAATGTGGTATATCAACACAATGGAATATTACTCAGCTATAAAAACGAATGAAATACTGCCATTTGCAACAACATGGATGGACCTTGAGAGAATAATATTGAGTGAAACGAGTCAGGCAG
>NW_007726130.1:1095291-1123326 GCF_000696425.1 Galeopterus variegatus | reverse complement strand
GGGGGGGGGGGGGGGGGGGGGGGGAAGATATAACAACTATACCTTTTTGAAGTTGTTACAACAAGCAAACGGAAAGGACATTCTTGGGGGGGAGGGGAGAGAGGAAGGAGGGAGGGAGGTGTTGGTGATGGGCCATAATAATCATATACATTGTATATTGACAAAATAAAAATTTAACCAAAAAAAAAAAAAATGGTATCTTATGTACTACTTCCAGAATCGGGTTCATATTCATATTCTATATTTTAATATTTTAAAATATTTTGTGAAATACTAAAGTTCCATACAAATGAAACCTATCATTATTATATCATCTAACCAAAAACTGGCTTTGTAAGTGTCTCAATGACATCTTAACAATAATCTCAAGAGAAATGATTTTCTTTGAAGTATTCTGCTCCTTAGAAGCACCAAATAGTAAGTCTATTCTGTTTGGGACACAGGGTCTTAAAGAAGAAATTAAGAATCCCCTCATGGAAAAGACTGCAGAAATACCCCTTTGAAGTGATGGCAAACAGAATAACTGGCTTGATAATTTAGGAGATTTTATTCATGTGACAAAGTTTACAGTAAAGTATTTATTAGCATTTCTCAGTACTTAAAAGGGAGTACCACCAGTTTCTAGAAGATGTCATCATTGTTGTGTAATAGAATTATATATAATTTGCACCATAATATACAACAAATTTGTTTCAGGAGAAAAGCAACTTGCAGTTCATGTTTTATATATATTGCAGTTAAAATAAAATATGAGGTAAAAGCCACTTAAGAATTTACAAGAGTTATATTTACAAACAAAATTCATACTGATGTGCTATTGCTTCTTTGCGTTTATAAAGCACAACACATTAATTTAGTCTTCTGAATGAAAACACATTTAAAGTAGTTTATTATTAGAAAGAGGTTTCAGGAGTTGCCTGGCTTTCCTTAGAAAACTTAACCATTTGTGAACTAAGCCAAAAAAAAAAAAAAATAGGACAATAATTGTTTGATTTGGAGGGAAGAGTAGTCCCTGTGTGAAAGGAAGAGATTCTGGAAGAATCTAGTCTTTACCTCATCTGTGAGCCAAAGTCTGATAAAATTGCTTCATTATGAAATGAGATAATGACCGAATGTCCACACAAGAGGAGAAAAATGGAGCTCTAAACAGCCACTGGCAATGCTAAACAGTTCAGAGGACTAAGCAATCATTCTGCCAATCAGCTGTTTCTTGCATGCCAAACTTTTTATCACATTCTAGAGACACCATTAATGCTTGCTTGAATTTAATACAAGGAAATTTATCTCTGAAAAAAATATATATGCTCTTTTTTGTCAATGAAAATTATACAACAAAGAGAGCCTTATATTCTACATATTCCCGGAAAGTTCCAACTTTTCAATTTACCCCATTATCAGATGATATGCTCCAATTTATAGTCAGCATGCATTACTGATATAACTTTTCTCTTTCTTTGTCTTTTTTAAATTTTAACTTCTCAGTATACATTGTAGTTGATTTCCATGACCGTTTACCTGTTCCTCTTCACACCTCACTCTCTCCCCTCCCGCAGATCATATCGGTTCACTTGCCTTAACAAGTGCAAGGAATTGTTGTGATTGCTGGTCTTCTTCTCCCGCCCAAACTCTGTTTGTGAGTTTATTTATTTATTTTTAGCTGCCACAAACAAGTGAAAATATGTGGTATTTCTTTTTCTGTGCCCGACTTATTTCACTTAATATAATTTTGTCTAAGTCCATCTGTGTTGTTGTGAATGGTAGTATTTCATTCTTTTTTATTGTAGAGCAGAATGCCACTATGTAGGTATACCACAGTTTCCTTATCCACTCATCTGATGATGGATATTTTGGTTGGTTCCAACTCTTGGCTATTGTAAATAGTGCTGCAATAAACATTGGACTACAGGTATCCCTTCAGTATGGTGATTTCCATTCCTCTGGGTATAGGTAATTGTTTGAGGAACCTCCATACCATTTTCCATAAAAGCTGTGCCATTTTGCAGTCCCACCAACAGTGCATGAAAGTTCCTTTTTCAGTGCATTGATTTATTTGTGCATTTCTTCTTTCAGATCCTGTATATTTTTTTCTCATTTCATTGTGTTATCTAACTGAGTTTTCTTGTATCGTGTCTAAGTTCCTTACAATTGTTCCTCTAGGGCCGGCCCAGTGGCGCACTGCTACAGTGCGCTGCTTGGGAGTGCGGTGGCGCTCCCGCCAAGGGTTCGGATCCCACATACAGACAGGTTCCCGCTCACTGGCTGAGCGAGGTGTGGGAGCGACACCGAGGGTTGCGATCCCGTTGCCGATCCCGGTCCGGTACGGGCGCGACACTGAGGGTTGTGATCCGTTGCCGGACACGAAAAAAAAAAAAAAAAAAAAAAAAAAAAAAAAAAAAAAAAAAAAAGAATTGTTCCTCTAAATTCCTTGTCAGTCATTTCAAAGACTTCCTGTTCTATAGGATCTAGAGCTTGAGAGTTATTATTTTCCTTTGGTGATGATGTACTTTCTTGATTTTTCATATTTTGGGTATCTTTTCCTTGATTTTTAGTCATTGGGGAGGGGGGGTTTACTGTCCACTTGTTTCACCCTGATGTCTGGCTTGGATCCTGAAGGGACTGGCAATTCTGGACAGCAGGAACTAGCCTGGGCTTGGGGTACCATGGTGCCTGCCTGTTCTGGCACAGCTGACTTGGGGCATGTGGACCCTGTGGCTTTTGGCCTCTCTTTGCAGTGGGGACTGACCTGGGCTGGAAGTCCCGTGGCACCTGCCTCTTCTGGCACAGCTGACTCAGGATGTGTGAGCCTGGTGGCTCTCAGGCCTCTCTAAGTGGTGGGGACTAACCTGGGTGGGGGTCCCGCAGTGCCTGCCTTTTCCAGCACAGCTGACTCAGGTCGTGTGGGCCCAGAGGCCCTTGGGCCTCTCTAAGCGGTGGGGACTGACCTGGGCTGGAGGGACTGTGGTGCCTGCCTTTTCCAGCACAGCTGACTCAGGTCGTGTGGGCCCAGAGGCCCTTGGGCCTCTCTAAGCGGTGGGGACTGACCTGGGCTGGAGGTCCTGTGGTGCCTGCCTTTTCTTTCTTTGTCTGTTAACTGACAAAAATGCAGAATATTCCATTCAGAGCCCAATTATTTCATTTTTGTTAAACAAAATAGCCATTTTATGTAACTAATAGTATCAGGGTCATTACTTCCATTTAATAAGTTTTATTCTAACTTTATTTTTGATTATCCTGCTTTGCATTGCTTGTATCACTGAAAGGCAAAAATCATTTTTTGAAAGACTACAGGACATCCTCATAAATAAATAATTTCCAGAATTATTTGGAAATTTGTTTGAACTTTTTTGGTTTCTATCTTAGCCTATTTAATGGAGGCTGTGTACTTTGATAGAATACATGTTTCATATTAATTTTTATTCTGGAATTTGCCTTCTCAGACTTCATGATTTCTGGTGTGCAACAGAAAAGAGAGAACATGTAATTTCACAATGACATTGTTCTACTTGGTGATTTGCTATAATAAAATAAATACTTTAAAAAAATCACTCATGCCACTGAGATAGGAGTAAACTTATAAGGAGATAGGGAGTGGTGGGATTTAAAGTTCACTGCATAGGGTACTTTCATACAAATACATTCTTTTATTGCTAGTTTAAATTAGCAAACAATTTAAAGTGCAATGGCTTCAATAAAGTGGATCATATCTTTAGCCCAGTTATCTCTTCTGACCAAAAACCAAGATCCTGTTTTAATGGCCTGTTCAGAATCTCCATGTGGATATATCCAGGCTTCACATACTTAAACTCCTAGTCCATGCTTTCTTCATCATTTCTCCCGCGTAGTACTGCAGCATCTCTCTAACTGCTCTACCTTCTATTTCCCATGCAGCATCAGGACAGATCTTTTCAAATTGTAAATGTAATCATACTCTATTATCAACTACAATTTTCGACAATTAAATAACTTCACATCACTCTGTGACTAAAAGAAAAAAAAAATCTCTTTACCATGAACTCCAAGTAGCTGTGGCTTCCACTTACCACTCTAACTTCATTTTCAACTATGTTTCCCTATGATTTCTACTTTAGTCATGCTGGGCTTCTCATATGCCCTTGTACATACTAACTTGCCTCCTACTAAGGGGTCTGAACACTCTTCCTCTCCCTCTCCATACTCATTCTTTAAATAACAACTCATTCATCAAGGTCCAAGAAGTTTACCTTCCCTGAGGTCCAAGACGAGGTCCGATATACCCATGACATCAGGTCTTTCTCCCTTTGATTGTTTTATTGTCTATTTCTCCCTACTAGACTTTAAGTCATAATGTCAGAAATTGTGTCTAATTTTGCTCAAAGTTGTGTCTCATTGTCAAGCCCAATACATAGAAGGTCTTCAATATAACACTTGTTGGACAGTTAATAGAAAGATGCCAATCATTTTTTTTGTAGTGAGATTTAATGCAGTCTTACTGTCTTTTTTTCTAAAACCTAGTTCCAAATAAATTGCCAAATTAGGGGAAGAACACGCATTAGGGGAAGAACACGCATTAGGAGAATGGGCTTAATCAGGAGCTTTGGTAAAGCATTGTGATAGGAAAAAAGGGGCTTTGGATAAGTTGAGGACAATCGGACAGTTGCTAAGTAACTTGGAAGTGGAGGAATCCAAAACCAGACTCCACCTTTCTACAACCCCATGGAGGCTTGGCAGCTCTATTGAGGCTTGCAGTGGAACTGCATCCTTTAATAGCCATATGGAATGTTTAAACCATTGAGTAATTTGCAGCAGCTTTCTGTACAAGTTATTGGTCCCAGTTGTCAGTGGGTAAGGAAAGAACTATTTGCTTCTGTCTTAAAATGTAATTTTAGAAATGAGAATTCTAGAAGCTGAAAGTGTTTTATGAATGCCAATAGAGCCTGGCTAAAGCTCTAAGACATTGGAACTCTGATTTTCCTTGAAGAGGAATTGCTCTTTTCTACAGAGAATTAAAATGCATAGGAATTAAAATATGCCATATCATGAGTGATTAAAATAATCTTGTCAAAAAGCCATTATGGCAGTGAAGTTAACAGTTGAAGATTAAACTGACTAAAGCCAGACCCCTGGCTCATGGAGTGCTCCTCTTGAGGGTGGTCAAGGTGAGAATGTAGATGGCCGAAACAAGAGGCTATATTCAGGGAAAGTGAAGAGAATCTTTTTGAATAATAGGATATTTCAAAAATTCATTTCTTCAGTGGTAGTTTTACATTCTTTTATAGTATTCTGCTTTAATCTAGAATTATTCGTTAGGTGGCCATCTACATTAAATAAGATAAACAGCACTATAGTGTCACTGAGTGGGAACTGTGAAGAATTTGGGGATCTTAGAACTGAAAGCAAATATACATATTAATATTAATTGAATTAGATTATAGTCCTCCTTGAGTTAGTAGCATTTAAGAATTTCAAGTATTCAAATATTCTAGCACTTCCTAAAGATTGTGAGTTATTCTAAAGTCTAGTTATATTGATAAAGGTCCATTTGCAACTATGTCTTTGTAGGAAGCTTGCAGGATAGAAGATTCTAATTAGAATGGGAACATTAGGTTGAGATGTAATTATGAAAACTGCTCCTATTAAAACATTATTATACTTAATACTGCACCTTTGTAAAGCGTGGTTTTATATGTTGAAATAGAAATAATTACATGTATCACCTGAAATATTTTTATTTTTCACTTTTTCCTTTACATTGAAATAAATACAATAAATAAATAAATAAACACACAAACAAATCAAGGGAGGGGGAGAAGACAGAATAACCACAAAAATACCTTGAACTATTTACGTCAAGTGAAGAGATATGATGTGGGGGTAGGGAAGGGGTGGAGAGGAACAGATAAAGGGGCATGAAAATCAAGTATGATATATATTGAGAAGTAAAATTTAAAAAATAAGAAAAAATTTAAAAAATTAAAAACATAAAAGAGAAACCCTGAATTAAAAAAAATACAGCAATTAAATGACACTCAAATCTATAACATGGTAAAACTATTTCTTGTGTTTAATTTGATACTGAAGCTTAGACGGGTTTAAACCTTTTAAATTGTGTTCCCCTTCTAACCCTCAGTTTCACAGATGTAGAAAATAGTAGGACAGAATGTCTTTGAGAATGATTATTATCTACTTTGAGTTATGGGACATGGTTAGAAGTAGAACTAAGTACTTGATTATGGGATATTTGGTGATAGTAAGACAGGAAAACAAAAAAAAAACAAAATTATTTTCAAACTTGATCACTAAAGTTTTGAATCTATTAGTAAGAAATTTCACTCAAAATTTAAATATTTATATTAATTTTTCCTTTATTCTAACTAGGACAGTGTAATCCAGTAGATTCTTTCTAATTATGAAATATGTCATAAATGAGGTGCTGTTGTGGTATGCTTTGTATGGTCCATTTTGTGTTGCTATCTAATAGAAATACCTGAGACTGGAAAACTTATAAAGGAAAGACGTTTATTTGACTCACAGTTCTGGGACAGCTGCATCTGGCATGGGCCTCTGGCTGCTTCTACTCATGGTGGAAAGGGGCAGGCAGCCAGTGGGTACAAGCAGATCACATGGCGAGAGGAAGCAAGAGAGAGAGATAAGAGAGAGGAGGTGCCAGGGTCTTTTAAACAACCAGCTGTCACAGGAACCAACAGAGAACTCAGTCACTACCCTCAATCCCCAGGGAGAGCATTAATCCATTCAAGAGGGATCCGCCCCCATGACTCAAACCGCTTCCAGCACTGCCACATTGGGGATCAGATTTCCATATGAGTTTGGGCAGAAACAACACATCCAAACTCTATCATATGGCCAGAGAATTATTTAAGGCCCTGAACATCTTAGGCCATGGTAATGACCCAGACTACATTCACCTATTTGGAGATGAAAACAGGCATAATCATAACCATTTTATTTTAAAAGGTACTTTACTGTGTCTGTTGCTTTTTTCCAAGAGTGGCTTTATAACATACCTTGCAAACACACTGCAGGCACATGGGAAAAAATTGCATAAATGCCTTCTCACATTAAATTTGATTAACAGTTCTTTACTCATCTCTACACCCTTACCCCATTGTATACATAATGTCTCATCTTATCTTCTTAGCAAAGACACTCAGTTTATTTTTACACCCTCGGAATTAAAATATATATGCCCAGATCAACAACTACATAGAAATGGTTCTATAGATCCTCTCTCCCAGACAAATGGTAAGGGTTGGTAATTCAGCAAGGCACTCCTTTCCAATGCCAGTAGCAATCATGCCAGAATTTTTCTTTATATAGTTATTCAGTCAGCTACTACCCATAGGTACAACTTGCCTCATGAGATGAAATCTCTTTGCTATGTAGATCTATGATGGTGCTTCCAAACCTCTTTAATTTCATAGCACATGTAGCTAATGAATCTTGAGTACAACACAATGCCTTTTACAGATAGGGCTACTCATGACTAAAGATAATGAATCCATGGGTTAGAGGCCACCCAGAATGCTCATGAAATACAATAGCTCAGAAACTGGGGAGCTCTGAGGGAATTTCACAGTCTATCCAAAGTCAGGGACAACACTGGCATGAGCAGAATCTGATATCAAGTAAGGTTTTCTTTATTCTGTACTTGTTGTGCATTTTATTAGCTGTCAACCTGTCTTGCATAACTATAACAAAGTTCACAATATCATTTAAAACTTATTTTTTTCAAGCCATAGATTAGATAAAATGAGTGCTTTGGATTCAGTGAATCTGATGCAGGTATGACAAAGCATCCTCTTTTCAAACGATGGGTTTGTCTTTGAGACACCTGCAAATTTTCTATTAGCATATATTCTTGTCAACTTCAGTACTAATGATCCCATTATCTGGCTTTATGTTGCTCTAATTGAAATTAGCTACAGTTAGATCCATTATCTTAACGCTCACAACCATAAATAAATAATATGGGTTTGTAGCAATATCTGTCTTGGCACTGGGAAAGTGTCCCTTTCGGTTTCCGCCTTCAGGTGAAATGTATACTATATGGTTTATTAATGCCAATGTATTGATTCTATACCATTTCAAACAACATTTTTCTATTTTTTAATTTTTTTATTTTAACATTTACTTGTACATATTTGTGGGTATAGTGTGTTGCTTCAATGCATACATATACTGAACAATGATTCACTTAGAGTAGATAGCATAGTTTTGGGTTTTTTGAAATTAATATCTTGGATCTGATACTCACATTGGTTCTGACCTCAAATTCTTTTGCATTCAAATTTAATGTTCACTCTACAATTTATGTCATTTATGGTCTAGAAGATGACGTATATATTGAAAAAAAATAATCTCATGCAATACAGATGATGGTTTTCAAACATTTTGATGTGCTTTTTCTTTTTATTCTTTTTTGTGTTCAGCCTGAGCTCTCTTCAGAGCCACTCATTCATTGCCTGAAGTGGGAGGAGGGGGGTTAAGTTAAATTGTTATAGCAAGAAATCAGATTCAGTTTTCAGATTTTGGTTTCCAAGATAAAGCACAGTGGTCAGATGCGGGTATCTTGGCTTCTTCCTCTGTATGCACACACTACAGAGTAGAGTTTGGCAGGATTCCCAGCACGGGGCAGGTCAGACAATAGCCTGGGGAAATTGAAAGCATCATAAAGATGTCACCAAATTAGCCTTACTCTGGAGCAACAAGGTGCCCTATAGGTGTTTGGATAGAAATGACTGAGGAAGATGTCCTGGATTTGGATTAAGGGCAGATTTAAAAATCAAGAAAACAAAACCCCCCCAAAAACAAAATCCCATGCATTCCAGAATAATATGGAGAAAGTAGCCAAGATTTCTCCATCCCCTAAGGATTGAGAGAAATAATAAACCAAAATTAGTGTGGAACTGGTGAAAACAAACCAGAGAAAATGGGGATCTTGTGGACATAGGCCATGGCAGAAACATGGACTTCAGCAGCGAATATCTGTGTGTAGGACAAAACATTTTGGGGAGGTGCGGCCACATTTCAGTGTGCACCATCACAGGATAGAACCAGAAACACTACCCTGAACTGGAGCCCAGCAAATGTTCAGAGGGCACCCTGCAGCTCACAGGATTCTTCCCTAAGATACAAACTTATAAATAAAGAGAAAATGGCAGGCTCATTGACAGCAAAGAAAATGCATCCTGATAGGAATTTGAATGTTGGTTTAAGTCCAAAGTGTCAGGTCTACCTGAACAAATGACCAGATGCAAATAAAACATAATAAAAACTAATTTCAACTTGAATAGAAAGAAAACACTATAAGAAAAAAAATGTGTTAGTTGAGGTGTTACATACGAACTAATTTATCTTTTTAAGTGTAAAATTCAAGCATTCTTAATAGATGTACCAGAGGCAAAAAAGTTAACAATTAAAGTAACTCAGTTTTAGAATGCTTAAATCACTTTATTTATATATATATATATATGCATATATATATTTATACATATATACACACATTTTACATATATATATATATATATAAACATCATGATGCTCTTCAGTAAGAACAGTGTTCATTTATTTTATGAATTAATTATATCATTAATTCATTCATACTCTTTTTATGTAGAGAGATGCTAAGGACACAAAATAGAATAAATTTGACTTTTCCTTAAGGATTTTATGGTCCAGTGTGGGAGGCAGTCACAAAAACAAACAATAACAGTACACTGTAATAAGTTCTATGATAGACGTATGCCCTGGAATAATTTTATCTCTTTTATTTCTCCCTATAAACCTATAAGATTAGCCAGGTGTTATTAATGCCTCAATGTATACATAAAGACTCTGTGGACCACAGCAATTATAGTAGCAAACATAGTGGGAGGGAAAGCCAGAAATTAGAAAATTTTAGGCAGTTTTTTTTGACCTTTAAAACTTTTTTTTTTTTCTTTTTTGGTTTTAAGGACAGCGGATCCTCTTTACTAAAATGTAACTCAGAATTTATAAGTGTTACTGAGGCAAGCTTTTTTTCTTCTTATTGTGGAATTTGCCATTATCATTCAACCTAAAATTTATTAAATCCTCACTCTGTGCCAAGTGCTGTGCTAGGCACTGTGAGGCCTTCAGAATTAGAAGATCCTTTGCTATTATCATTCTTCATAGCCGGATGCTGCATTGCAAGAATAGGAGAATTTGGCCTCCTTCCTGATTACAAAGTTTATTAGGAAAATTTCTAACCTATCGGAGGCAAATGAGGGTGAATACACAGAACTGACTTAGAAAAGACTTTGTTCAAATTTCAGCTTGGGCACCTTCTATTTGTGTGAACTTTAGCAATTTGCTTTGTCTCTCTAAGCCTGTTTTCTTGCCTTTACAATGAAGATGCTAATACCTATCTAACGGGAGAAAATTAGATATTTTATATAATGAACTTGCCCTTATAATACCTTCCTCTTAAAAAGATTCTTCCAATTTTTTTTAATCAATGCATTAGTACACCTAAGTCCCCTACATATGTTACTGAACCCTCTCAGTCCCACACTGTGCCTGGATTAAAAATAATAATAATAATTATATAGATCCTACCTTTAGGTGGCTTATACTTAATAAATTAAGCTAAATAAATTAATGCATGTTGGGTAAAGAACAAGTGGGCAAGTTACATGAGCCACTTATACCTTACTTTCTTATAATATGGGTTAAAATTACCTATTTCCAGGTTTAAGGTGAATAGTTTACCAATCTGTTTTTTGGGTTTTTTTTTTTTTTTTTTCCTATCGTCTTAACTGAGAAATATGTATTGTGGTCAGGGAACAAAAATATCACCTCTAATTGAGGCACTCGTACTTACCTGACTGTGACCTGCCTGGCTATGTCCATTAGGCAGTCATGTTTGCCCAGCTGTACCCCCCTATGCTGTAACGAAGACCCTCACTGGGATGTCATACAGACCCAGCTGCAGCTACAGCCCTGCCTTGTTTTGCACTGTGATTAACACACACTGCTGTAACAGAATTTTCCCTTCTGCTTCTCTTGCTGTGATTTTCCACCCAGAGACAGAATCATAACCACATAAGGTCATAAGATCACCCCCCTTGCCCTGTAAGAAAAACCTGGAAATGCTAAAATATAAAAATAACAGCCTCACTGCACTCAGGCAGCCTTTGGACAGGAGTCTACTGGGCCAATGCTGGCATATTAATAAACTCTGTTTCCTGCCTTAAGTCTGGGTGTTTCCTGCCTCTCCCTGTGAGTTCACAGTAGCCCACTGCAACATAATTACATAACTGTCTGGATTAGAGACTGCATCTTGGTCCCCAGGTAAAACAAACTTCCTACTCCTTCCCCAAAGTCTGGACCTCGGCCACTACATGTGCAGATCCTAGCTTGGAGGATCCTAGCTTGCCTCACAGTGTAGTGAGAACTCCAGGTAGAAACCACAAGTGAGTCTCTATGTTTCATTCATTCTCCACAGAAACTGGGGGACTTTGCACCAGTGGGGGTCAGGGTTAGATTCTTGCTATCTAACCAAGTACATGTATCACTCTTGTTCACACAGGGAGAAGCTTGTGAGAGAGGTGGAGAAAGAGAAACAATATCTACCTACAGAAGTTATTTTACAGTTGGCTTTCTGATGTTCAAGGAAAGAGAGGTAACATGATAAGAATTAAATGTAGGTGTAAATACATAGTACATAGTACATGCTCAGTCAGAGGTCTGTGTCATCTCTATGGAAGAGCAATTGCTGTGGGCTGTAGGAAATGTGAGGGCTTCAGGAAACTTGGTACTTTGAACTGATGAGTTGAATCTTGACAAAAATGTCAACACAAAGAGCCTCTCCTCTGTCTAGAGATTTAACCTTTCCAGTATCTGAACTAACAGAGGCGCTTAAACTAGTGGCCTTGGGTTGGTTTCCAGGTCTAAAATATAGAGGCAGCATTTCTGTTGGCTTACCTGGCAAAGACTGGACTAACTTTCTCCCTCACGCTAGCCGGCGATTGGGCCTCCCCAAATTCCTTGTGATTCCCCCTCCACAGCTTGCCTTTTGAGTAGGACTTATTTCATGCTTAAATAATTGGAAATGTTTCTGATTATCTGTGCTGACCTGCTGATTATTTCTTCCATTCTCATTTTTCACTGCTCCCTTTAAATCCGTTGACTCTTAACGAGAATAGCAACAGTAAAGAGGGAGCTCTTTTCTGTATGCCTCTATCCATTCTTTTTTTTTTTTTCTTTTTTTTGGTGACCAGTAAGGGGATTGCAACCCTTGGCTTGGTGCCACCTGCACCGCGCTCAGCCAGTGAGCGCACCAGCCATTACTATATAGGATCCGAACCCACGGCAGGAGCACTGCTGTGCTCCCAGCGCCGCACTCTCCTGAGTGAGCCACAGGGTCGGCCCCTCTATCCATTCTTAAGTTTCATGAATACAAGAGGTGGATGTCTGAAAGAGGGGAAAGGAGGCACTCAGTACTGTTTCTGTCTGAATGGAGACTAGAGCTGAACCTCAGATGTTAAGTTATTCTGTCTCTGGCATGCTCAGCTCTTTAAGGTCTGTTTTTTATATTGCCTTACCCAGACTGTTAACAGAAGAGAAAACTGAGGGCTTTTTTTTTTGGTTGTTGTTGTTTGTTTTAATACAGTTTAAAAAAATAACATGAGCCGAAAATAATACTGCTGCTGAATGCACAAGAAACTGTTGTATCAAAGGTTCTAAAGGCAGGAAAAAGGCCTGAGCAGGTCTTGTCCATGAGAAGCATTGCTGATCTGCTCTTGGTCTCAGGATTCTTCCGGGAAATGTAGGTTTTGTCCACATCAGAGTGTTGGCTGCCTTGATCAGAGGCAATGTAGGCATTTCAAAGAGTTCAGTTTCTGTGTCGACAACTGCTGAAAACGCACCTTTAAAGTATAGATATTACTAGTGCCCTAACTGTTTCTGCTCTTAATTGCTAATTATACAATCTGTGTAAATGCTGGAGATGTGACTCTTTCATTTCTGCAAATGTCTTTGCAGCTGCCTATACATTTAAATTAAAGACCAGTACAGCTGTACTAGAGACAGTATTGTGTGATTCCCTGGAAGGACAAATTCCATTTTGAATGTTGCCTTGAAGTATCTTCCTTCAATACTCAAAAGTCCATTACGTTATGGTTGCTTGCTTACTGTGCAGCATATTTCCTCATCACGGGTGAAGGGATAAATTGCCAGTTTGCTGTTCCTTTCTCACTCTAATGTGAGTTATGCAAGACATTTTCATTTCATCTCCTCTCAGGAAATATTTCAAAATATCTAACCCCTTTCCCTTGATATCCATCCAGAAAACTATATTTATTTCTTTGTAATGCATAGTCCATGGGGTTTTTTTTTTTTGTTTGTTTTGTTTTGTTGTTGTTGTTGTTGTTTTGAGCATCTGATTCCATTGAGAATAAACCTCCCTTTAGATCTCTGGTATATTAATGTTATAAAAATTAGGACCTACCAATACCTTGAGTAACCCAGATGTCAGTGGAAGATGCCAAAACATCGGGCACATGATAAACTGGCTTGAACCCTTATGACACACCCTATGTTAGTCTAACACTCTCTTCTTGAGAAGGAATTCGTAATGATACAGAATTGTTCTTCTCTTGCTGTTATTCTTGAATCAGCTTTTCGTTGTGAGCTCTTTGATTCATTCAACAAATATTCACTTAATACCTACTATATAGCAAATTTCAAGTAGGCATTCATTTCTGGGATAATTTTGTACCTGTTATTACTTATATGAGACGGTATAATACAGTAGAGGAAAGTTTTGGGAAAAGGATAACTTGATTCTAGTTCTAGCTCTGATTCATTCATTCGTTCAGTAATTCATTCCAAACATTCTTGTTGAAGACTATTCTGGATCAGCAAGATATTAGGTACAAGGGATACTGAAATTATTTAGAGCCCCTGCTGTCTGACATATTGGAATAGACATCCAGGTGGACAAAATCTTGTAATATGGTCCTATACGCATAAAGGTTAAGGTTCTGTCACTTAATAGCTGTGAGACTTTGGGCAAGCCTCTAGGCCCCATTGCCCCATCTGAAACTGGGGGCACTAATAACATCCACTTCAGGTTGTTGTTGTGAAGATTGAGATAAAGCACTGGCAATCTTGCACAGGGCTTGGCACATACTAAGTGCTAACCAGTTAACCAGACATTATTATAAATGGAAGCACTGGGAAGATGAGTGACTCGCTCAAGTTCACATACCTAAAAGTACTCATGCAACTTTACTAGGTATTATATATAAACAAAATACAGCATTTAAAAGTGACCCTTGGAGAATAAATGAGAGTTCGGTGGTAGATAAACCAGAGACAGATGTGTCAGGCAGAAAAAGTAGCATAGGCAATGGTGGATGAATGAGAGATCATTTCATTTGGGGGCAATAACTAAATTAGCATTTATAGAATATAAAGTACAAGAGAGTGAATGGTGGTAGATAAGGTAGGAGGAGATAATAATGCCAGCTGTACTGTATCAGTACAGTATTATTATTAGATAATACAGTCTTCTGTATTAGTAGTGGTAGTCTGCCTGCTTTATCAAAAAAGTCCCCGACTCCTAATGGCTTTTTTCATAAATCTCTCTTTCTCATTAATTTTCAAGTCCAGGAGTGCTAGCAGCATGAATGGGGGATAAGAATTTCTTTAGGGAGATATGCAGAAATCTCGATTCTCTCATCCAGAGGCACTGTGATCTCCTAGGGTTTCTGTACATTTGGCCAGAAACTGAATGCCAAGTAAGAGCTTGGAAGATTGTGTGGGAGACTTTTGAGACCTGTCTTGGAAGTGGCACACACAACTTCTAACTTCTTCTTCTTCTTCTTTTTTTTTTTTTTTGTCTTTTTTCGTGTCCGGCAACGGATCGCAACCCTCAGTGTCGCGCCCATACCGGACCGGGACCGGCAACGGGATCGCAACCCTTGGTGTTGCTCCCACACCTCGCTCAGCCAGTGAGTGGGAACCGGTCTGTATGTGGGATCCGAACCCTCGGCGGGAGCGCCACTGCACTCCCAAGCGGCGCACTGTAGCAGTGCGCCACCGGGCCGGCCCACAACTTCTAACTTCTGACTAATTTCTATTAGCCAGAACTCAGCCACTTGGCACCATCTAAATCCAGGAAAGCTGGGGGAATGTATTTGGCCTCCCAGAAGGAAACATGAGGAGGGTTTAATGAGCACCTAATGTTGTTTTGCCACACCTGCTCATTTCTGTGACTTTATCTGTGTTAACCTTTCCAAATCGGTTTTGTTATAATATAGAATGAGGATAAGCAAAGACAAGTTTTAATGTTATTGGGAGGGATAAAATTATTGCTTATGGAAGTCTTTAGAAGAATACTTGTCATATGTTAGGTGATGATTGTTATATAAGAACAACTGAGCAACAAAATGGATGATGTTTTCAATAGTATTTCCGAATAAATTCAAAGTTGCACTTGATATAACTAGCTCCTCAAACAGTGGATGAAAAATGAAAAACTGATATTAAAATCCTTTAGGAAGTTAAGTCAATGTATCTTACATAGTAGAGAGAATACTATATGACTTATGCAGACGATTTTTCTCAAAAGCAAATATTTTCTGCCTAGCTTTTGGCAAGAGAGAAGACAGTTAAAAAGTGGGTTTCCTGGGGAGAACTGGAAAAGTGGCAGTGCCAAGAGGTGACATGGGGAGGCTCGTCTGTGTCTACTTCTCCAACAAATGTAAAAACTAAGTAAAAATAGTAAAGAAAACTTCGAGACCCCTGTTATCCTGCCTGACTTCTAATCAGATTTAGAACTATGAGCCTTCCCTATACAGACATAATAATTACGATTTGTAGTGATGAACATGCTAATAATATTGATTTGATCATCATATATGGTACACAAATACAGATACTCTGTACCTCATAAGTTTGTAAAATCAATTTTGCTTCAATTAAAAATAAATTAGATAAACAAACAAAAATTTTTGGTGAATAAAAACAAAACAAAAACAAATTGTGGAGCACCAATGTGAGGGTCAACTGATTAAGGGAAATGCATATGCTCTGACTCCAAAATGAGGAGTCAGACCTCTATACAAATTAAGGTCAAACGTGTATTTTTTTTTCTCTTTTCATAGCATATGTTCACTTTTGAGAAGTGAGGACTTTCTATAAAATTAGCTTTCTCAAATCAAATCCACTGGTTGAAATCAAAGTAATAGAGGAAATTTACTCAATGTGGGTTCACTTAAACTGTAGTAAATATTTACTTGCTGGTGTCAAAAATGGATAGTTCATTTTCATTTTTGTTAGCATTTGATATTCTCTGCTATTAATAAGGAAATTTGCCCCTCAATAAATTAAATCAAGATTGAATCCACAATTTCTTTGCAAACAATAAAATTGCTATTCCTTTAGTTATTAAACTTTTCAAGTCAATACAATTTTGTCAAGATTATTTACCATTGATTAGGATATAACCTGATGAATCATTTTGACAAATGCTTTTTATTTTTAGCTCTAACAGGGAGGCTTGACAGCAGCAAGTTGAATTAGTGTGTTGAACTACCACAGCTATGTGAATTTACATTGAATGCTTTATTTCAGTTTTGTAATATTTGCTGTTAATAAAACAAATGAATCTGAACAAATTTTACTCAATCTCTGAACATCTTGAGTTTATGAGTTTAAAAACAGCTTCAGGTTAAAGATGTGTTAGTATTTCTTCAGTGCTTCTTGGGTTATTAAAAATTCATCTGAGGGAGCATAATGCACTTGGGCCAGGCTTGCAAAGACATATGAATCTGGATCATACAGGCCAAAACACCTGCTTCTCAGGTAAAATTTTGATCTGGACAGTTCCCTTTTTCATTGTGCCTGTGTCTGAGTATAAGTTTCCTGTGTCTCCCATCTCAAAGATACTAGGTTTTCTTTATTTTAATGTGTGTGGTTTTTAAAGCTCTGAATTGTTTTTACCCATTTTCTTTCAAATAATTTTGCAATTGTATTTCCCATTCACTATAGAAATAATACTTTCTATCTTATAGATATCAATCTGTCTCCAGTACCAATACTACCTACTTTATTAGCAACCTTTGTTTAGATATTATGTTTTTCACTTATGTACTTCTGTGCCCTTGAACATTTTCAACTCTCAGCAAATGCCTTTCAATGGAATTCCGATAGCAATTAAATGCCTCAGCTGTTACAATGAATATCATGCTTCTCTTCCTCCTCAGGTGAAGTTTAATAATTGGGGGAATGAGAAGGTGTTTTCTTAATCTCTTAGTTTTAGAAGAGAACCAACCTTTTTTAAGTGCCTAAGTTTCTGGATATATATAGGATTGCAGTCCAGAAGGTGTGATATAACTACCAATTTACCCAGGAGTGGGGAGAAAGTAATATAGTAAAAACATACTGTTTGTGAACACACCTGTGTGTATGGCACCTGACTTTACCTTCAGATGGTATTAGTATTAGCACATGTGGGTTTATTGTGAAGCTAATTAACAGCCATTCAAATGCACAGATATTGTATTAATTGTCTTAAAGAAGACCCCTCCAAATATATAGGCGTTTGGTCCCACAAAACTTGGCTCCACTTCTGGTGATTAGCCCCACTTCACAGATGAGAAAGACTTATAGGTTATGACTATTCCAGAATTACAGAGCAATATACTGAGAAAAATGAAAGCAAAATCCTCATCTGAGACTTCTTAATTTCTAGGAATGAGATAATTATATAAATCTATTGTAAAAATAAGTCAAGGGACAACAAATCACTGTTGAATTAAATTAAAGGGGACACACAAAAAATAGAAAGTCTCTCCATGCTCTTGGATTGGAAGAATGAACTTCGCAAAAATGTCCATACTCCCCAAAGCAATCAACAGATTCAATGCAATCCCCATCAAAATACCAATAACATTCTTCAGAGAAATAGAACAAACAAAAAACAAACAAAGAAACAAAAATAACATTCGTATGGAACAACAAAAGACCCCCAAAAGCCAAAGCAAACCTGAGCAATAAAATAAAATGAAGTCTGAGGCATTACACTACCTGACTTCAAATTATACTACAAAGCTATAGTAACCAAAACAGCACAGTACTGGCATAAAAGCAGACTCTCAGACAAATAGAATAGAATGGAGAACCCAGAAATTAACCCACATGCTTACAGCCAACTGACTTCTGACAAAAGCACCACGAACATACGTTGGGGAAAAGACTGCCTCTTCAATAAATGGTGCTGGGAAAACTGAATATCCATATGGAGAAGAATGAAAGTAGACTCATAATTATCACCATATACCGAGATCAATTCAAAATAGATTAAAAACTTAAATATAAGACCTGAAACTATAAAACTCCTAGAAGAAAACAGGAGAAACACTTCTGGAAGCAGGACTGGGCAAAGATTTTATAAATAAGACCCCAAAAGCACAGGCAACAAAAGAAAAAAAATAACAAATAGGAGTATATCAAAAGAAAGAGCTTTGGCACAGCAAAATAAACAATTAACAGAGTAAAAGGACAACCTAGAGAGTGGGAGAAAATATTTGCAAACTATGCATCTGACAAAGTATTGATATCCAGAATATACAAGGAACTCAAACAACAGAAAAAAAAACAAGTAACCAAATTAAAATTGGGCAAAAGACCTAAATAGGCATTGCTCAAATTAAAACATACAAATGGCCAACAGACACATGAAAAAATGCTCAACAACACTGAGCAAATCAAAATCATATTGTTTAATTGAAAAATATGTTTTGAAACATTAGTAAGCTTCTTATTTGTCAAATTTTTTTAAATAAAAATAGTATTGCAGAAAATTATAAAAATATTAAAATGTCCTTCTATGGCTTTTTGGGAGATGGTATTAATTATTTTTCTATACATAGATATAAAATTTTCTTGGGTGCCTTGGTAATTTTATTGTTATACTTACACATGCATGCATATTTTTGAAGAAAATAAGGTCAATTTCAACTTAAGAAAACAATTGAGCCCCTGAAATTTTATAATAATATTGATTAATTAATTTTCTATAGACAGTTTTGAGTCTACATTAGATATTCTAGATTAGACTTTTGAAGATAACCAAAACAGTAAGTTGTTTTTGTTTTGGTTAGGTTTGTATTGTTTTTATCAAAGAAAAACTCATTATCTCTATATTACAATATAAAGGGTGAAGGGTGGATGTACGTTCAACATTTTACAAAGAAAGACTTTAGATTTAATAATTAGTAGCTACCACTCCATGTAATACAGCATTCAATTGATCGTGATTCATTGTGCTTACTGATCACTATCATACTATTACATCTTACAGAATTAAATTATTTCATTATTTTCTGCCATGCTATTGCTAAAAGAGGAAAAGCAGTGATTTGAGTAATGAAACAAAACAAAATGATAGTTTATTGTCATAAAATTTCTAAAATGGTGAGTGTAGCTGAATATGCTTATACAAGGAGTCAGAAGACCAGCAGTTGAGTTCAGATTTGGAAGCCTCAGTATCACTGAACACATCATGTTGTTTTTCTGACTTTTCATTTCTTCATCTATAAGTATTACTCTTACCCTGTTTATCTCCAAATCTTTTAATATCAAATGAGTAATAAGAATGAATGACAGACACAAATGTGAATTAATAATGATGTGGCAGAAGATGATTCAAGGACATTTTAACACTCTGTGTAGTGACACAAATTTGGACATTTAAGCAATTTTGTCTAGTATTGAAATTGTAAGACATGCATATGCTATGGTTTAAATATTAATCATACGCCCATTTGTTCAACTAACATTTATTTAACACTTACTGTGGCCAGGTAGTTTGCAAAGCATTAGAGACTCTGTAGACCAACTATACCACACGTTACCATCTTCTAGTGGAGAGATAGCTAGGGATGAACATGTGAGTCTCATATGATTTATTTTACAAGAGAAGAGTATGAGCATATACCCATGTGAGGGTACTTCATAAACTTGTGGAAGTATGGAATTAAAAGAGAATATGAAGCTTTCCATGAAGTTTTTGAAGCCCCTTCATGCTTTCATGTGTGTTTGAGTGTGTGTTTTTATTCGTGTGAGTGTGTGTGTGTGTGTATATATTATATATGTATATGTATTTTACCATAAAACACCCAGAAAAATTTTAGTAATAATAGTAGTTCAGTAAATGTACAATTTCCATATTAAAAAGGAAACTTGTTCACATAGTGGGGTACTTACACTCTTGTTATTTTTACACAAAGGGCTTACGCCCTGAAATATTTTACCCAAGGATCTTTTTATTTGCAAAGAAGGGAGGGAGGGAGGGAGGGGGAAACTAAAGAGTTGTGCATAAAGGTCCACGAAATGATAGAAAATTAAACAATGCTCACTCTTTCAACCTTTTATGTTATCTGAAAGAAATATCACTGTGGGATCAGAGAACTTCATATCTAAAAATTTGTTTCAGTTGATTGCTAAATCATGCCAAGAATAGAGTGGGTTAATAATTTATACCATGAGTACAAGCTTTTACTGTTTGTAAATTATTTAAAGTTATGTTTGCTTTGTTTGCCTGTTCATTTAATCAATCTAATTCTTATATAGTTCTCCTTAAAATTTATTCAGGCAGTTGACACTTAATCATTTGCTATCCTGAGTTTGAGATGAAGGAGAGAATATGTAATGAAATCCTTTCATTCATTCAAAAAATATTTTTGATAATCTGTACATGGGTGCTTAATATACAGGAGAGGAACAAAACAGAAAAAAATATCCCTGTCCTCATGGAGGTTATTTATTAGTAGGGGGAGAAAGGCCAAACAAATAAACAAATAAACTCTTTGAAATATCAGATGAAGAAAAACACTATGGGCAAAAACAAACCAAAGTAAGGGAGATAGGGAGCCTGTGGCATGGGATGATCCTATTTTAAGTAGGATGGCCAGAGAAGGCTTCTTTGATGATATTTGAGCAGAGACGATGGAAGTAAGGAATCAACACATGCAAATATCTGAAGGAAGAATGTTCCAGGTGGAGGGAACAGCAATTACTAAGTTCCGAAGGTGAGAGTATGCTTGTATTATTGGAGTAAGTCAAGGAGACCAGTATGGCTGGAGCTCAGTAAGAAAGGAGGAAAAGTTTGGAGGCAAAGTCAGGAAAGTAGCAGGGCGACAGATAATATAGGTCATTATACTGAATTTGCCTTTTACTGAGTGCAATTGGAAGTCATTAAAGGCTTTGAAATAGAGAATTGATAGGATCTGACAGGATCTTACTTTTACTGTAATGATTCTGCATACTTTATTCAGAACAGACTGAAGGCATGCAGGGACTGAAGTAGTTAGACTAGTGAAGAGTCTATAGCAAGACATGATGGTGACTTGGACCACTACCATAGCTTCAGGGATAATGACAATGATCTGATAGCAATAGTTCTTGGATGTGACAAACACACAAATATATATCCAGGGTGACCCAGAGGCTTTTGCTCTAAGAAAATGGACAAATGTAGTTGCCATTTACTGAAATATGTAAAATTTCAGGAAGAGCAATTTTCTTGCACGTTGAAATGAGAATTAGGAGTTGGTGGAAGTTAAGTTTCAGATGTCTATAATTTCATAAATGTAGTCTCTACTAACCTTACTAAGAGTCATGTGGTATTGAACATTATTTTCTATTATCCTTAAATCACTAATTTTTCATAATCATATTAAATTTTTAATCTGATATATTTTGGGATGAAATTTTCTCCTGCTTTTGTTTTTCTATTTTTCACATGTAACTAGAAAAATGGACTTCTTTTAACATTGGCAGTAATCAAAGGGACTCGTAATTTTGGAATGATATAAGATGTTCAAACTTCATTAGCATTTGTGATATCATTTGCTTGTTACTTCATTTACCTTTGCTATCTTTAGTTTCATAAAATATCTTAGGAATTCCCATAAAGATGTATAAAGAAAAATAATAATCTCAAGTAATCCCGCTATGCAGAAGTAACCATTATTTTTTAATATATATTTTTTTCTGATCACTCCACAACCTATTCACAACTCTCACTGTCTTATATATTGTGCGGTTACTATATACCAGGAACTGAAATAAATGCTTCACATGGATTGGTTCATTTAATTCACACAATAGCCCTTATTTGCAAATAAGAAAAACAAGCCAGTTAGCTCAAACATTAAAAAAAAAAAAAAAAGTTATTGAAATATGTTAGCTTAATGATTGCCCAGAAATGTTGGAGAATCAAGCTGGATGTTGTACAATCAAGGCAATACCTACAATTATAGGACATATTTTGCCTAATGGAAACATCACCATTGCTCCTGCTAGTTATAGTCAATGCACATCACACGATAAATTCCCCTAGCACTGGATACTGGATGTTACCTCTGAAACATTTGGAACTGCTTTCCATGGAGACCCATATATGGTGAATACTCTTCAAATAAAGAATGTATGTCAAAAGTTCTGGCTAACCAAAAATACTGAGAAATTTTTAGTATGGCCCACCACTTAGGCTGCCCAATACCAGCATATAAATTTCTTTGTTAGATAACAGCTAAGATTTTTCTGAAATCGGGCAGAGATGATCACCAGCAGTGGACTTATGGTGGGACTGACTACAGTCTTCTCCAGCACAACAAAAACGTAGAAGTCATAAGATAGTGGTAGAATTGCTAATAGAAGACAACACTCAGTGATGTGTAATTTTGACAACCAGGCAGGCAATGAACCAAGCTGCTGCTGCCAGGGGTCCTGAGACCGGGGCTCCTGAGACCGGGGCGGGCCACCCCACCCCCACCCACAACCAGGCAAGCAACGAAGCACACCAAACACATAGTGGTAAAGAAAGTTCTTGAGGAGGTAGCCCAATGCAGCAAGATACTTACCACCAAGCTCCACTCCCTGGAAAAGAAATCTCCAAACAATTAATTTGAGACACAACAGAGAACATATGCCAAATCCCCTCAAAGAAGAAAAGTTATTATTTATCAGTCCTGAAAAATGAGCAAGTCTAAGAAAAATGTCTGAACTGTTGTCTTCCTGTTGCTTTCTCTTGCTCAACAATCAACAGCAGTATCTCCCCATTCATCTGGAAGAATGTCCCATACAAATATGATGACTCATTTGATTACCCTATAGAAATATGTTGTCAATTTTTTGTATTCAGTAAACCCTATTCCTTAAAAAATAAATAAATAAATAAATTTCTTTGTTTATTTTTGATTATACAGATTAACGGTGTAAAGAGTAGATTATCACTATTTTTGTACAGTATGTGATGATCAATGTTATTAGCATGTTCATCACTACAAATTGCAATTATTCTTTGTGTCCCTTACCCAATTACTACTTAACCCCCTTCTATCTCCACTTTTCCCACCTCTAGTAACTATGGGTCTGTTCTCTCCTGAATGTTCAACGTTTTATTGTGGTCTTTCTTCCTTTCATTCTTTCTTTCTTTCTTAGCTCCCACATATGAGTGTGAACATGCAGTATTTCTCACTCTGTGCCTGGCTTATTTCACTTAACATAATTTTCTCCAAGCTCATCCATGTTGATGTAAATGGCAGAATTTCATTCTTTTTTTATGGCTGAGTAGTATCCCATTGTGTATATAGGCCACATTTTTCTTATCCAGTCATCTGTTGATGGACATTTAGGTTGGTTCCTTATCCTGTCTATTGTAAATAGAGCTGTGATGAACATGGGAGTGTAGGTACCTATTCAACTTGATGATTTTCATTCTTTTGGGTATATACTGAGAAGTGAGACTAATGGATTGTATGATAGTTCTCTCTGTAGTTGTTTGAGAACCCTCCGTACTGTTTTCCATAATGGCTGTGCTAATTTAGTGTCACACCAACAGTATGGAAGAGTTGACATTTCTCCAGATCCTTGACAGTGTTTGTTATTCTCAGTCTTTCTGATAATAGCCAGTCTAACTGGGATGAGATGATATCTCAGTGTGGTTTTGATTTACATTTCCCTTATGATTAGTGCGGCTGAGCATTTTTTCATGTACCTGATGGCCATTTGTATCTCTGCCTTTAAAAAATGTCTATTCAGCTCCTTTGTCCATTTATTAATTGGATTTTTTTTATTTCTACTTGAAAAATGTGAAGATAAGCTTTACATTGTATCAGTATCATATTTGTATTGTATACAATGGAGAAGTAATGTGGGAAAGACCACACATTGATGTATCATAAGCATTGGAATGGTAACTATGTGTAGCAATTACTAAACATCTATTATATTTCATGTACTAATCTGAGGACTTTAGATATATAATTTCATGTATTCTACACAACAGTTTTTGAAAGTTGTGGAATCGAAGATAGGGGAATGTAAGTAATTTGCCCCAAAGTACACAACTTTAAATGGCTATCTAACTTCTGTATTGTCATGCAAAATCAAGCACTTACTGAACAGATATGTAATCTCTACTTCTTGCCAAAATGCATTCCTCTGAACTGCAAGGCAAAGCAAATCATTGTGAAGTGAATTACTTTTTCCCAAAGGGACAATGCTACTATTGCAGATTGTACTCTTAAACAATAATTTGACATTGAGTACATCATATCTATGATCAACAATATCTCATAAGAGCAAAGATACCACAATGATAAATTGTGCTAAATCTAATAGATATTAATTATGTATGTGATAAATGATAATGCTGCTTCTCTTTTTTGCACTTAGAGAGGGTCTTGAAGAATATTTTGGATGTCTTTTAGGAGCTCTCATAGGGGAAGAAAAAAACAACTTTAAAGCCCTTTTTTTTCTCTTGTTATATGTCCCTTTTGTCTGCAGTTATTTGTAATTATTCCATTGACTATTATTTTTTAAATATTGCTATTACAGCATCTAATATTGGAGAAAAAAAGAAAGAAAAAAACTTTGAACATAGTGATTCAGAAGACTTAAATTCTAACCTCGTCTCTGCTACCAAGTACTATATTGTCTAAACAGGAGTCCTTCTCCTCTATGCCTCTGTTTGTCTATCTCTATGAAGACACTGGGTTAGGTGAATTCCAAAGGCCTCTTCAGAAATATAATTTTCTAAAATCTAAAAGAGAGTGTTTAGTCCTTGGATTCTCTTGTAAGTTGTTGCAGAGCAAAATTTTTTTTTTTAATCTGGTTCTGTTGAATATTGACTTTCATTTGTCTTCTCTTGCCCTAGCAACAAGGCACAAAGGGAGTTTCTCACAGGCTGTATCTTTTGCTTTGGTGATAACAATAGGGTTTACAGACACATAGTAAGATATGTTATAGTGAAATTGCAAGAAACCTTGAATTTAAATCCTGTTTCTCCATTTGCTCAGTGACATTCAACTGAGTCACCTAGAATTTCTCATTAATATAATAGAGGGGATAGTTCTCTTGCAGGGTTATGGCAAAGATTAAGTGAGATAATGTACAAAAACCTTCTATGTATATTTATTTCTTTATTATAGTTATGAGCTTCTGTAAGGATGTTACAGCCAGCATATTTTGACAGTTTTTTTAGTGAGCTACTCCCTAATGGGGCAGTGTGCCTGGTAGAAGGATTTTAGAAATAAGGCAGAGATGCTAATTGGCTGTCAGCTGATTTTGAAATGATCAATTTAACAAAGCTTGATTAGACTCTATTGCTATTTATCAGTGCCTGTTAATTCCCTCAGAGTATGTGAGCAAACTTTAAACCCGCAAAGGAATATAGAGGATGCCTCGTGTAGTGAAGACCTATACCAAATGATTATCTAAGCCCTTAAGGGAGCTTTTAAAACTTACCAATTTCTCGAGCCAGTCCCTGAGCATTATGACTCAGTAGATGAAGTGTGGTATCTAGGAATTACATGTTTATAAACATCTCCCTGAAATATTAATAAAAAGCTAGGACTGAGAAGTCTTGAACCAGTCAAATTCCCCATTTTACCAGTGAGGAACATCAAATGGAGGGAGGAAGGTAGAGGTCACAAAACAGGAGCTTGAACGAAGTTCTCAGCATTCTAAGTCCTTTGTTCTTTCCATAATACCATATGGCAAAAGACAAATACTAGAATCCATGGTGAATTCGGTAAATCAGTGCCACTGTAGTTGATATCAGGGCTATTTGTGCTGAACTCAGGTTTATGTTCTCATGCACATGGTGTGAGCCATGGAGTATTGAGAACATTTGCCAGAGACAACATTCGAAAGAGTCATATTGCCAGGTTGTCAATAGTGTAAACCTACCTGAACTAGGCCATGAAACTAAAATGAAGCACAATGACAAGGAAGAATCTATATGTAAAGTCAAAAAGATCAGGAACTTCTGGTAAGTCAGAGGAAGAGATGAAAAATTATGGAGAGATTTTCTGATAGTCACTTGGTTGTTTTATTGTGATCCCGTTTCCATGCACGTCAAAATGAGACAGAAATGACTTGATGATCAAGGGGCTGCAAGTAGAAGATCACAGTTGCACCAGTTCCTTTGCAGTTAAGGAAATAATAGGCTTATATTTATAGCTACTAAGATTTTTGTTTGTTTGTTTGTTTTTGTGACCAGTAAGGGGATCAGAACCCTTGGCTTGGTGTCGTCCACACCACGCTCAGCCAGTGAGCGCACCATCCATCCCTATATAGTATCAGAACCTGTGGCCTCGGCACTCCCAGTGCCGCTGTGCTCCCAGCACCGCACTCTCCCGAGTGAGCCATGGGGTTGGCCCACTACTAAGATATTTTAAAGTTCATTAGCAGAACGTTGCTCTCATAACTAAATACCTGATAAGTGAAATATGGATATTAAGATAAAATATTAACAAGATCATATTCAAAATTATAATTTGGTAGAAACTTTAGACCTGTAGTTGAGACAGTAGTATCATGCATGGAGAAATCTTTTCCATTTTTAGTTCTGGTTGAAATCCTTCTGGGGTAGTTGTTTCTTGTTTATGATTTTTTTATGTTTCCATATACAATCAATTGTATTATTTTATTAATTTTGAAATGTTTGACAGTGGAAAGACTGGGGATTGGGAAACATGAATTTTGTTCTTTGGATTTTTGTTGTTGTCGTTGTTTAACACAAATTTATTATCTGAGATATCCTGTTTTTTGACAATGGCACCACTGCCCAACCGTTTTGGGGCCATTTATTTATTTATTTATTTATTTATTTTTTGTTCTTATTGAAGCATGATTGATTACACATATTTGGGGGGTATGACATGGATTACCATCACCTGTGTATAACATGTGATGACCAAATCAATATTATTATCATATTCATTATCACAAATCATAATTATTCTTTATACCCCCTTACCTAATCTCTTCCCCAAATCCCTTTGCAGGAGTTTTATGGTTACTGGTCTTACACTTAAGTCTTTAATCCATTTCTAGTTGAATTTGGTATACAATGGGAATACAGGTCTACCTTCATTCTTCTGCACATAGATGTCCAATTTTCCCAGCACTATTTATTGAAGAAGCAGTCTTTTCCACAATGTATGTTCTTGGTGCCTTTGTCAAACATCAGGTGGCTGTAAGTATGTGGGTTGATCTCCTTGTTCTCTACACTGTTCCATTGGTCTGCATATATGTTTTTATGCCAGTACCATGCTGTTTTTGTTACAATAGCTTTGTAGTATAATTTGATGGTGTGTGACATTATGCTTCTGGCTTTACTTATTTTGCTCAAGATTGCTTTGACTATTTGTGATCTTTTGTTGTTCGACATGAATGTTAGGATTGTTTTCTCGATTTCTGTGAAAAATGTCATTGGTATTTTGATGGAGATTGCACCGAATCTGTACATTGCTTTGAGTAATATGGACATTTTTGCAATGTCAATTCTACTAATTCAAGAGCATGGAAGGTATTTCCACCATTATGTGTCCTCTTTAATTTCCTTCAGTAGTGTTTTGTACTTTTTATTGTAGATATCTTTCACCTCCTAGGTTAAATTGATGTTTTTTTTTTTTTTTTTTTTTTTTTTTGGGGACTTTTAAAAAGGGGTTTTTTTTTTTTTTTTTTTTTTTCTTGGGTTTTTTTTTGGAAAAAAAA
>NW_007726130.1:992173-1095128 GCF_000696425.1 Galeopterus variegatus | reverse complement strand
TTTTTTTTTTTTTTTTTTTGGTGACTATTATAAATGGGCTTGCTTTCTTGATTTCATTCTCTGCTGGTTCATTGTTGGAATATAAGAATGCTACTGATTTGAGGTGTTGACAATGTATCTTGCAACATTACTAAAATTGTTAATCAGCTCTCATAATTTTTTGGATGATACTTAGGTTTTTCTATATAAAGCATTATGTCATCTGCAATCAGGGATAGTTTCACTTCACCTTTCCAATCTGGATGTCCTTTTTTTCTTTCTCTTGACTGATTGATTTGGCTAGTTCTTCTAATGCTATGTTAAATAGTAGTGGTGATGGGTATCCTTGACTTGCCTGTTCTTAAGGGAAAAGCCTTCATCTTTTCCTCACTCAGGATGATGTTGGCCATTCATTTGTTTGCATAGCTTTTATTGTGTTGGGGTACTTTTCTTCTATACCTAAGTAGCTGAGAGCCTTTAACATGAAGGGATGTTGAATTTTGACAAATGCTTTCTCTGTGTCTACTAAGAAAACTGTATGATTTTTGTCCTTGCTTTTGTTGATGTGGTGTATCACATTTACTGACTTACATATGTTGCACAATCCTTGCATAGCTGGGATGAATCCCACTTGATTATGGTGTATAATTTTTTTTGATGTGTTGCTGTATTCTAATTGGTTTTATTTTGTTGAAGAATTTTGCGTATATGTTAATCATGGATAATGGCCTGTAGTTTTCTTTTTTTGCTGTATTATTGTCTGGTTTTGGTATCAGGGTGATGTTGGTCTTATAGAATGAGTTTCAGAGAGAAGTTTCTGTTTCAATTTTTTGGAATACATTGAAGAGAATTGGTATTAATTCCTGTTTTAAGGAATTAATCCAGTCCTGGGCTTTTCTTTGTTGTGACTTTGCTGATTGCTGCTTCAGTATCGTTGCCTGTAATTGGTCCATCCAGGTTTTCTATTTCTTCTTGGTTCAGTCTTGGTAGTTTGTATGTATCCAGAGATTTATCCACTTACTCCAGGTAGGTTGTTTATAACATATAAACATATAAGCATATAGTTGATTATAACAGTCTTTAATGATTCTTTCTGTGGTATCGGACATAATGTCTTCTTTTTCAATTTTGATTTCTGTTATTGTGTCTTCTCTCCTTTTTAAAAAAAAAACTAGCTAATGTTTTTTTCTATTTTATTCATCTTCTCAGAAAACCAACTTTATGTTAACATCAATCTTTTGTGTATTTTGGGGGGTCTCCATTTCATTTGGTTTTGCTTTGATCTCAATTATTTCTTTATCTGACTATTTTTAGGATTGGATTTTTATTTTTTTTCTTTTTCTAGTTCTTTGAGGGGTAACATTAAGTCATTTATTTGATATTTTTTTATTCTTTTTTGTAAGCTTTTACAGCAATAAACTTCCTTCTTGGTACTGTTTTTTTAATATCCCACTGGTTTTGAAATGATGTGTTTTCATTTTCATTAGTTTCAAGAAAATTTTTGA
The DNA here is from genome assembly GCF_000696425.1 of Galeopterus variegatus. Lineage (NCBI taxonomy): Eukaryota > Metazoa > Chordata > Mammalia > Dermoptera > Cynocephalidae > Galeopterus > Galeopterus variegatus. Next base: position 1,093,644 of record NW_007726130.1, on the reverse strand, counting down.
TTTCCTGTTTAATTTCTTCTCCCACCCATAGGTCATTTAGAAGCCTGTTTCTTAATTTCCATGTACTCATATAGTTTCCAGAGTTTTGCTTGTTATTGATTTCCAGTTTAAATACATTGTGGTCTGAAAAGATTCTTGAAATGAGTTTTACTTTTGCAAATTTGCTAAGATTTGATTTGCGACCTAACATGTGTTCTGCCCTGGAAAATGTTCCATGTGCTGGTGAGAAGAATATATATTCCGTAGTTGTTGGATGGAATGTTTTGTAGATATCTGCCAGATGTAGTTGTTCTAAAGTATAGTTTAAATCCTGTGTTTCTCTGTTCATTTGTTGCTTAGATGATCTGTCCAATACTGAGAGAGGGGTGTTCAGGTACTCTAATTTATATTTAGCTCTAACTCTTTCTTAAATTTAATAGTGTTTGTTTTATATATCTGGGTACTCTAGTGTTGGGTCCATATACATTTATGATTGTTTTATCTTCTAGCTATATAGGTCCCTTTCTCATTATGTAGTGGCCTTCTTTATCTCTTTTTATGGTTTTTGTTTTAAATCTATTTTATCTGATATTAGAAGAGCTACTTATACTTGGTTTTGGTTTTCATTTGCATGGTATATCATTTTCCATCCTTTCACTTTTAGTCTGTGTATATCTTAAAGTTGAGGTGAGTCTCTTGAAGACAGCATGTAGTTGGGCCTAGCTTTTAATCTAATCAGTCAGTCTGTGTCTTTTGAATGGGCAGGTTAATCCATTTACATTTAGGGTTGTTAAGGACAGGTATTGTTTTACTCCTGGCACTTTATTGCTTTCTGCTTAGATGTTTTAAAAATCTTTTTTTCCTTTCTTACTCTTTTATTATTCATCTTCAATGTTTGTTGGTTTTTTGAGGTAGTATGATTTAGTTTCTTTCACTTCCTCATTTGGATTTTTGTTTTAACAGTAGTTTTTGTTCTTTCTTGTGTATCCATGATAACCATTATAGTATTTTGGATCCCAGATGTAGGAATTCCTTGCGAATTTCTAGCAGGGCTAGTCATGTCATAATGAACTCCCATAGTTTTGGTTTGTCTGCAAAATGCACTATTCCTTCCTCAATTCTGAAGCTCAGCTTTGCTTTGTTTAGAATTCTTGGCTGGTAATTTTTTTCTTCCAGTGTTTTGAATATATTATCCCATTTTCTTATGGCCTGTATTCTTTCAGTTGAGTTAGTCTGGTGGCAAGTCCCATGTATGTGACTTGGCACTTTTCTCTTGCTTCTTTTAAAATTCTCTCTTTGTCTTTGAGCTTTGCCAGTTTGACTATAATGTGTCTCAGAGAGGATCTTTTTGGGTTGAATCTGTTTGGGGATCTTTGGGCTTCCTCGATCTGAAGGTCCATGTCTCTTCCTATACCTGGGACATTTTCTGTTATTATTTCTTTGAATAAGTTTTCAATGCCTTTTCCTTTCTCCTTCTCTTCTGCAATACTCATGATTTGGATGTTTGTGCACTCAAGATTGTCTGTTAGCTGTCTTAGATTTTCTTAATTTTTAAAATTCTTTTTTCCTGCCCCCCCCCCACCTGGGTTATTTTGAAAAGGCTGCTTTCAAGACCTGAAATTATTTTTCTGCTTACTTTAACCTGCTCCTTAAGCTCTCAATTGTGTTTTTTTATTTGGTTGAGTGAATCCTTCACTTCCAGGAGTTCTGTTGCATTCATCTCTTTGTAAATTTCCTCCTTCATGCCCTGGATACTACTTCTTATTTTATTGTGTTCTCTAATTGAGTCTTCTTTAAGGTTTCTTAAGATCATTTCTTGGAATTCTTTTTCAGACATTTCATGGATTTCCTGCTCTATGGGGTCTGGTACTTAAGAATCACTTTATTCTCTTCATGGTGTCATATTTCCTTGTTTATTTGTATTTCTATTATCACTTCATTGATGTGTGATTATCTTGTAGAGCAGTTGTTTCATCTATTACTCTGGAGTGAGATTTGAGGAGAAAGACTTCCTCCTCTATTTGCAGGTTCCACTGGTGACTCTTCTTGTTTCAGTGCAAATTTGCAGTGGAATGCCTGCAGGGTTTTCCTGCTGCTACTGTGACAGTGAGCCATCCTTGCAGCAGCAGTTGTTGTGTCTGTGGTGGCTGTGGTGGATCACCTGCACGGAAATGGTGTTTGTGGTCCTCCCAGTCATGGGAAACTCTCTTTCCTCCCGCTTGTGTGGTGGAAGCACTGCCTGGGGCTTTGGGCTGGGTCTCTTGTCATGAGATACTTGCCTGCCTTCTTCTTGGAAAGTGGGAGGATCTTCCAAGGGGAGAAATTCAATTTTAATCCTTACTTTATCATGAACCAACTTCATGACCTTTCAAAAATCCCATTCCACACACAGGTCTCCAATATATTCACTGGAAAGACTCAGTAAGAGATTATCTCAAAGGTACCTTCAACAGGTGTGGGCAGTGATGAAAATAAAATACCAGGATGCATTTGGGAAGAATAGGGTGGTATTGGACCTCATCCTAATGCCTCTATGTGAATCAGGAGCAAATGAACAGATAATGTATGTTTTTCTTCTCTTTCTCCTTTTGCTTTGTCCTCCCAAATATCTTTCCTTCTCTACTTCTGTCCTGTTAATGTTATGTCTCCTGATTCTAGCTATATTCCTTGAATTATATTATAATTTTGCTTAAGTGCATAGATTTCAAGCAAAGAGATGTAGGAAATTGTTAAGTCTTAAAACAAATATTGGCAATCAGTGATTAAAAGTCCTTTGCTTCATAGTGGTAGAGAAATGAACTTTCACTTCCTTAAACTTTGAAACAATATGTGAGTTGAACTCTCTGAAATATTGGGTAGTCCCAGTTAAACATGGCAAGCTATTTTGATTCTTTCCTACAGATCCTGTTACAGCCTTACTTTCACAATCTTACTGTTAATTCTTTTGCTCAAAAGTTTAAGAGTATTGTTCATGGCTGGCTCATTGTGGGGATAGGGGCTATGAGAATAAAAAACACTGTGTTTTCTTTGAGTTAAAATTTCTATGAAAATTTGAGAGTACTAAGAAGGAAATAAAAACAAGAATAAAAATAGGAACCCTGATAATCCTCCTAAAGCACCACTTTCTCTTTCATGAAAGGCACTGTAAGACTTCACCCACAGTGGAATTTCAAGCACAGTTGAATGCGTTTGTAATTTTGAATACTTCATTTGAAAAACACTTGAAAATCAAAGTATTAAAATCTAAAGTAAGTGTTTGTTACAACCCTTATATCATATTTTATACTGTAATAGTTACATATCTTGAAACAAGGTGGTTTTAATGCAGTATTTCTAAAGGCATTGTTAGGGAACAAATATTCACCATATGGTAGATTGGAAAAAGCAGAGACTGTGGAATCTGTATAAGCTGGGTTGGAATTTCTCTCCACATTATAGCTATGCCAATTTGGGGAAATCACTAAACCTGCAGTTTCCTTAATTGCTTCTTGTGAAGGTAGAGTGAAAAGTATGTAAAAGCACTGTATGAACATTACAGGTCACAAGGGAAAGGGCAAGTGTTTTCAGCCAATCAGCTTCTCACACTTGCCTTCATGGGGCAACATATGTATTGCTGGAGCTTTTGATGTTTATTCCACCTCATGGGATGGCCCCTATTGCCCTGGCTGGAAAGTAGGGTGTGGGCATTGAGATGTCTCAGCTTTTTCTTTTGTCAGCCCTTAAAGAGTTGGCCGTTGCATCTCGCTTCCCAGAATTTACTTTCACATGTCCTTTATTATATCTTTCTTAGGGGAAAATTGCTTTTGACATTCATATTTAAGTTACTTTTGTGTTTTTTTCAATAATATATCCCTCACAAAAGCTATAAAATGCCAGTCATAAAGGTCTTAGTAGCTAGGAAGCTCAGTCTTAAAATTAACTACTTTGTCTATTTTAAGTCACTGTGCAGTATTTACAATAAGCTACCCATTCTTAAAAAATCATCTGATGGTGGATCTAGATTTAAGCACTGAAAATCTTCCATACATTTTGATCTGTGTTTGGTAAGGTACCACACAGATAAAAATGTTTGATCTCTGTACTGAATTTGATCTATAATATGGCAGCATGAGAAATTGGAGGGGGATTTAGAAAATTGCTTTTTGTTTATTTTATTTTATTTTGGAAAATTATTATCTTATTTATTTGTCCGAATTAAGTGCTTAAATGAATTGACAGTTTGCACTCTTTTCTTGGTGCTCACTTAGTGTAGCCTAAATTGAAAAAGAAATTTGGTTCAGCAGTTTATAAGTATCAACAAAATGACTGTTGTAAATAGAAAAAGCACAAAAGGAGTGATATTCATTGGGGGTATCTTGTATAGGCCAGACACTATGTTAATTACTTCATAGTATTTCATTTAATCCTTAGAATAATCTTAAAAGATAAGCACTGTCCTAATTTATCAGCTGAGGCAATGGAAGCATAGTTTCAGTAACATGTGCCAGGCTCTAGGGTAAAGATTCATAGTCTGCTCAAAATCTAATATCCAGGAAATAGCTACAACACCAAGATACTTAGTGATCCAAATTATTCTTTTTTAAAAAAATTATATATTTTATTTTATTGATATTATTATTTATTTTTTATCTGTTACAAATATTCATGAGATACAAAGCAGATTGTCAAACCTAGCCCACATGATGTGGGGGCAAGATTAATACTGGCTGTATACTCATTCAACAAATTGCATTTGTACCCCATGTCCCCCACCCAATTACTCCCAACTTCCATCCCGCTCCCCCACCCCACCCCCCGACTCCAATATGTAGCCCAAGGAATATTCTCTACCACAAGTCCAATGCACTACTGTGGTCTCTCTTTCCTTCCTTCTTTCTCTCTTAGCTCCCAAATATGAGAGAGGACATGCAGTATTTATCCCTCTGTGCTTTTCTTATTTCACCCAACATAAGTTTCTCTGGGTTTATCCATGTTGCAAATGGGAGTATTACATTCTTTTTTATGACAGAGTAATATTTCATGGTGTAAATATACCAGAGTTTCTGTATCCAATCATCCATTGATGGACACTCAGGTTGGTTCCATTTCTTCCTATTGTAAACAGAACTGCAATGAACACGGGAGGGCAAGTATCCCTTTGACATGATGATTTCCATTCCTCTGTGTATATACCCAAAATTGGGATTGCCAGATCTTATGGAAGATCTATCTGTAGTTCTTTGAGAAACCTCCATACAGTTTTCCATAGTGGATGTACTAATTTACAGTCCCACCAACAGTATAGGAGTGTTCCCTTCTCTGCACATACTCGCTGGCATTTGTTATTCACTGTCTTTTTGATTATAGCTACTCTAACTGGGGTGAGGTGGTATTTCAGTGTAGTTTTAATTTGCATTTCCATGATGACTAGTGATGTTGAGCATTTTTTCATGTACCTGTTGGCCATTTGTATGTCTTCCTTTGAAAAATGTCTATTGCAGCTCCTTTGCCCATTTTTTAATTGGGTTATCTTTTTTATTATTATTTGATTGTTTGAGTTCCTTGTATATTATGGATATTAATCCCTTGTTGGATGCATAGTTAGCAAAATTTTTCTCCCACTCTGTCAGTCGTTGTTTCACTCTGTTGATTGTTTCCTTTGCTGTGCAGAAGCTTTTTAGTTTGATATAATCCCATTTGTTTATTTTTTCTTTTGTTGCTTGTGCTTTTGAGCTCCTGTTCATAAAGTCTGTGCCCAGACCTAGTTGCTTGAGTGTTTCACCTATACTTTCCCGTAGTAATTTTACAGTTTGGGGTCTTCTACTTAAGTTTTTAATCCATTTTGAGTTGATTTTAGTGTATGGTAAGAGATGCATATCTAGTTTCATTCTTCTGCATATGGATATTCAGTTTTTCCAGCACCACTTATTGAAGAGGCAGTCTTTTCCCCAATGCAGATTTTTGTTGCCTTTATTTAATATCAGATGGCTATAATCCTGAAGGGTGATTTCTGGGTTCTCAATTCTACTCCACTGGACTGAATGTCTATTTTTCTACCAGTATCATGCTGCTTTGGTTATAATAGCTTTGCAGTATTATTTGAAGTCAGGTAGTGTTATGCCTCTGGCTTTATTGTTTTTGCGTAGGATTGCTATCACTATTCTAGGTCTTTTGTTGTTCCATATGAAAGGTAAGATTGTTATTTTTTTTTTCCATTTCTGTGAAGAATGTCATTGGTATTTTGAAAGGAATTGCATTGAATCTGTAGATCACTTTGGGTGGTATAGACATTTTCACAATGTTAATCCTTCCAATCCAGGATCATGGAATAACTTTCCATCTTTTTGTGTCTTCTTTAATTTCTTTCAGAAGTTGTTTGTAGTTCTCATTGTAGTGGTCTTATACCTCCTTGGTTAAATTGATCCCTAGTTACTTTATTTTTGTGTGACAATTGTAAATGGGCTTACTTTCTTTATTTCTCTTTCTGTTAGTTCATTATTGGACTATATAAATGCAACTGATTTGGGGCATTTATTTTGTATCCTGCAACTGAAGTTATTAACAAGCTCTAGGAGTTTTTTGATGGAGTCTTTATGTTTTTATATATATAGTATCATGTCATCTGCAAATAGAGACAGTTTGACATCATCTTTTCCAATATGGATTCCCTTTATTTCTTTCTCTTTCCTGATTGCTCTGACTAGTACTTCCAGTAGTTAGTTAAATGGTAGTGGAGAGTGTGGGCATCCTTATCTTGTTCCTTTTCTTAAGGGAAAGCCCCTCAGTTTTTCCCCATTCAGGATGATACTGGTAGTGGGCTTGTCATCAATGGCTTTTATCGTGTTGAGGTACTTTCCTTCTATACCTAATTTGTCTAGAGTCTTTATCATGAAGCAATGTAAATTTTGTCAAGTGCTTTTTCAGCATCTATTGAGATAATCATATGGTCTTTGTCCTTGAGTTTGTTGACATGATGTCTCACATTTATTGACTTTCATATGTTGAACCATCCTTGCATCCCTGGGATGAATCCTACTTGAACATAGTGTGTAATTTTTTTTAATGTGTTGCTCTATTCTGATTGCTAATATTTTGTTGAGGATTTTCGCATCTATGTTCATCAAAGATACTGGCCTGTAATGTTCTTTTTTTCTTGCGTCTTTATCTGGTTTTGGTATCAGAATTATTTTGGCCTCACAGAATGAGTTTGGGACAGTAGCTTCTATTTCAATTGTTGGAATACTTTGAGGAGAATTGATAGTAACTCCTCTTTAAAAGTCTGATAGAATTCAGCTGTAAAGCCATCTGGACCTTGACTTTTCTTTGTTGGAAGATTGCTAATTAACACTTTTATCTTATTGCTTGTCATTGTTCTGTTCAGGTTTTCTATCTCTTCTTGGTTCAGTCTTTGTAGTTTGTAGGTTTCTAGAAACTTATACATATCTTCCAGATTTTTGTATTTGTTGTTATACAGTTGTTTATAATAGTCTCAGATGATTCTTTGTATTTCTATGGTATCAGTTGTTATGTCTCCCTTTTCATTTCTGATTTTTGTTATTTGGGTCTTCTCTCTTCTTTTTCTTTTTTTTTTTAACCTAGCTATTGGTTTGTCTACCTTATGTATCTTCTCGAAAAGCCACCTTTTTGTTTTGTTGATCTTTTGTATTGTTTTTTTGGATTTCTATTTCATTTAGTTTTGCTCTTATCTTAATTATCTCTTTCCGTCTACCACCTTTAGGTTTGGATTGTTGTTGTTTTTCAAATTCTTTGAGGCATAGTGTTAGGTCATTTATGTGAAGTCCTGTCTTGCTCTTGTGTGTTTACCACTATGTTCAGAACTGAAATAAAGTTTTAGTGCTTATTTTATCACATTTTATTTTTTATTAGTAAATGCCAGGCAAAGAGAAATTCATGTTCTCTATATTCCTTTTAAAAAGATGTACTTCAAATTTCCTTATGTATGAAATGGATTCTTAAAAGAATAAAAATCTTACTGATGCCCCCATAATGAGAAAGAGCTGTAATTAGAGCAGTGATTAGCAATTCACAGTTAGTCTTAACAAATAGATATCTTGTATCTTTGGTGTTTCACTTTGTTTTTCATTGTGTTTAAATAATTTTTATTAAGATTCACAAATTTCAAATGAGTGAAATTTAAAAATATAATTAGCTCAGAGCAGGATTCCACAAAATTAGTCCATCATACATAAGATGAGTGACCTGTTTGCATACAAAGGAATGTGCCAGTGCCCATCTCAGAAGGGCAAGATTTCATGACTTGAAGCTCCTCACACTGCATGTATTGAGACACTAAAGTCCTATGTGATTGTCCCACCAAACGAGACAAAAAGGTAAGAAATTCATGAGTCCTTTCAGAAAAGTAAAGTACACTCTCACCCCACCCTCCTTACAATTATTAATTATTATTATAGTTATTTTTGAACCCATACTATGTGCCATGAATTACGCTCTGTACTTTATATATATCTTCCTAGCAGCCTTATGAGGAGATTTAACCTTATATTTGTTGATTCATTAATTTCAAATGCTGAATCTTACAGCATTTGTCATTCAGAAAGAATTATCTAAACTGTAAGTAGCAGAAGTGGTATTCAAATCGTTTTCCTTACTGTAAAGTCCATGTTCTTGTCACCAGATTGTAGCTTCTCCGTTGAAATAAAGAAGAGCTGAGAGATGTACCTGCTATGTCCAGCTTCCTAGATTGAAAGAAAAGAAGCAGAGAACAATTTAGAAGTATGCTTATGTTTGTATTGTCAAAACCACTCATTGATAGTTTGTAAATGTCTGTGAGTATCCTGTGCTTTTTTTGTACTACTTAGAGTATCCAGAGTTATGAGTTAAAGCATTATGACATTTTTAAAATTAAAAAAAAAATTGTCTCTGGAAAGAAAATGGAGAATTTTCTATAGTCTGAAAAGGTCATTTCTATAACAGCATGTATAGCCAATCCCTGAGAATTTTAACTGATTTTTATATGAATTTTCAGGAAAGACTTGTCTATCCCAATGGAAGATATATATAAAAATAATATCCTGACATTTTCTATTAGATAGAGATAAATTATTATTAATATAAATTCATATTATATTCATTTTAAAAAATAATTTGGTACGGGGCCGGCCCAGTGGCGCATGCGCTAGTGCACCGCTTGGGAAGCGTGGAGGCGCTCCCGCCGAGGGTTCGGATCCCACATACAGACCGGTTCCCGCTCACTGGCTGAGCGAGGCGCGGGGGCAACACCGAGGGTTGCGATCCCGTTGCCGGACATGGAAAAAGACAAAAAAAAAAAAATAATAATAATAATAATAATTTGGTAATGTAAGTTAATGTGAATTAGTTAAATCTTATATATTTATTTGTTCATAATTTGTCTTTTTTTTTTAGAAATATTAATGCACTATCTTTCAAACATGTTGTGAATACTTTTCACCACTCCAATTCCCATGTGGCTGTAACATTTGTATATGGTTATTAATGTTCATCCATTTGTTTTTAGATTTGCCTTGCTGAAATTCTTAATTACTATCCACTCAAAACTATGTATCTCTTTCTGTATTAAATTTGGCTGTAGGTATTAGGATTCAAAATCCATCTCTCATCCTCCCAAAGATTATAAAAACATTTGCTAAAATGTCTACTTTCACTTTAATGGTTTAACATTTAAATTAAAATTTAATAACTTTTCCTCAGATTATACCAATTGATACAAGATCATTTTGAAAAATTCAAACAATAAAGATAAGTGTAATGAACAAAGTAAAAAAGCCCAAGATAATAGTACCAAAATCTTGGTATATGTTAAAAATGTCTTTTTAGATACATCTTTAGTCATATATGTATGCACTGTGTCTGAGTGTGCACGTGTGTGTGTGTGTGTGCATTGCTCTGTACACTTTAAGCATTCTGCTATTCTCACTCCACTATATATTCTGATGATTTTTTGTTTCAGTTAATATTAATATTCCTCATTACCATCAATGGTTATGCAGTGTGCCATTTTGCAGATTTATTAAAGTTTATGAACCATCTGTTTCTGATTTCTCATTATTTAAACAATTAGTAAACAAAATCATTGTGTATGTACATGATGTATACCCTCACCCAATTGTCAAATTATTTCATTATGAAAAATTTCTGGTCTTAAAATTGTTGAACCAAAACGTATTGCAATTAAAAATTTTGGTATATATTTCTGAAAGTGTCACTATAAATATTGAGCAAATTTTACTTCTAACATCTCCTTAATATTTACAGACCTGATACTTACAAGCTTATATCTCATTAAAAATATATTTGAATGCCACAGAAGTGAGCACATACATATCACAAGTAGAAGAATAGATTAAATTTTCATTTTAATTGGCCAAACATACAAGTCTTCTTTATTTGGAGTGAAATGGCCACACAATGTAAGAACAGATGTAGCATATTTTGATGTAGCTTTTCTCAGCTCCATTCAGTTGCCAATTATATTTTCTGGACACATTTGCACCTTGCCTTATTTGTGTAGTTCTGGACTTCCTTTCACACTTCCCTTTTATACCCAAGAGCTAGTAATCCCCTTGCAAAAACTAAACAAGAAAAAAAAAATTGATGACAATATGTCCTATATCATTTCCGGGCATGTGTGCATGGTTTTGAAATCAAAATTAGTATTAGGAAAGCTACATTCTCATTCAGATGGTGGTGAGGGTGAGTTTGAGGGAATCTAAACAATCAGAGAAGCACCTAGATATCCCCAAGCAATATCTACCACAATTGGAAGAGAGAAGGCTAAGGAAATAAGAGTCCCAGGTGTTGGGAGAATTTTCTATGTGAAAATTGAAATCACCAAAAATCAAGCTAGGAATAGGGAGTACATAGCACAGAGTTAAACGGACTGTAGTGATAAATTCTTGAAAATTATTATGGTATTAAAAGCTTAAAAGGCAGTTGTGACACTGTCTTAGAGATGACTGTTGTGAGCATCCAACCCATACCATCACCTTGGAAATTAGTACATAGGCTAAGAGGGCAAACTTAACGTATAATACTTAATAATACCAACCCGTGTCCACAGATGAATGGAATAGGAGTGGACAACTGACCATCAGATTTTCATTAGACTACTCAAATTTTCATTATTGGAAAATGTAATTGGGACCCGGTGACTGGGTCAGTCATAAACAGGGAATCAAGTTCATGGGCCGAAACTCCAATTCTGGGATATCTCTGATCAAGCATGTATTTGCTGAGAATTAAGCAGAGGTTTGTCTGAGAGAGAAGCGGGAGAATGTAACAACACGTGTGTGCGCGCGCGCGCACGCGCGCGCGCACACACACACACACACGCGCGCGCGCAGAAGAAAAGTTGCCCAGATTCCAAATTTTCATAAGTTCATGTTATATTTTCTATTACTATGTTCTGTGAAATTTTACTGAATTCTTACAATACATCCTATATTTAGTTAAACTATTTTAATTGGATTCATCTTCCAGGCAACCACATTTGCTTTAAGAGAGCAGCTATGATTCATTCATTTAATTAGCACTTAATAAGAACTTCCTAAGGGCCTGGAATGTTGAAAGCATTGTAGAAGATAAAAAAAAAAAAAAAAAAAAGCAACATATGGTTTCTGCCAGCAGGAAAAACAATAGTGAAGGAAAGAATCATAAAACATAAAAAAAAAAAAAAAAAAAAAAAAGAGCAACATATGGTTTCTGCCAGCAGGAAAAACAATAGTGAAGGAAAGAATCATAAAACATAATTAAAATACAGTATAATTAGTGCTAAACTCGAGGTGTGTGCTGAAAATTATAACCTTGGTTGGCAAAGACTCAATATGTTAGTTGAATCTGAAAAACCTGGTAGAGTTAGTAAACTCTGGTAAAAATAAAGTTAAATGAGACTTGAAATTTAAACTTTGGGCTGGCCCCGTGGCTCGCTCGGGAGAGTGCGGCACTGGTAGTGCCAAGGCCATGGGTTCGGATCCTATATAGGGATGGCCAGTGCACTTGCTGGCTGAGCGTGGTGCTGACAACACTGTGCCAAGGGTTGTGATCTCCTTACCGGTCAAAAAAAAATAAATTTTCATTGAAAGATTAGTACACATTTACAGAGTGAAATAGAAAGAGTGTATGGACAGAGAAGAGAAGATAATTTAGGACAAGAATTAATTCCAACATTTAATGCTAAGTGTATTAGTTTCTTTTGTGTTGCTGCAACAGAGTGCCCGCGACTGGGTAATTTATAAAGAAAAGAAGTTTATTTGGCTCATGATTCTGGAGGCTGGAAAGCCCAAGAAGCATGGTGCTGACATCTGCTGGGCTTCTAGTAAGGGCCTCGTGCTGCATCACAGCATGGAAGAGAAGTGGAAGGGGAAGTGGGCTTGTGCAAAAAAGGGTAAAACAGGAGAGGCAACCTCTCTTTATAACAATCTCCTCTAACAGGAACTAATCCATTCAAGAGAGAACTAATCCATTTCTGGGAGAAAGACATTGATCTATCTTAATGATCTAGTTACCTCTTAAAGGCACCACCTCCCAACACCATTACATTGAAAATTAAATTTCAACATAAGTTTTGGTGGGGACAAACCACATCCAAACCATATAAGTAAGGTAGATGAGATAAATTGGCAAAGTAAATGTGAACTAAAAGGCAAAGAGGAGAAAGCAAGAGAGTGTGATATACTAGTTAAGGGCAAAGATTGTTCGAATGAGATAGGTATCAGATTCGGCATCGCTAAGACATTAAGGACCAATTTCTGAAGGTTTGCATTACATCGCTAACACCAGGTTGATTAGGAAACTTAGTTGAAGAGGTTTCAGTCAGTACAGCAGTCAGAGCAAAATCCAATTGAAGTGCCTTGCTAGTGTGTGGGAGGTAAACAATTTATCCAAAAAAAAATGAGTTTGAAGGTCATTAGAGCTATAGCTGAAGAGAAAAGTGTAATCACAGGATTATTTAACATGCAAATACTTGAGTACATCAGAATAGGGCTAAAGATGGTATTGTACATCAGTGGGTACAAAAATTATTAAATGATGTGACAATTACTTAAAGGTTTTCTTTCACTGAAAAGCTTTAGATTTATGCACAGAGATGTTAAATTTGGTTTTATTATAATCACCCCCAAAGAAATAAGCCTTAATGCCCTAAAACAAATCATAACACATTTAAATAATATTTTCCATACAATTTGTGTGGATTATTATGAAGCATTTAAAAATAATGTTTTACAGTAACAGTAATGATAAAAATTACAGTGATCAAATATTAATGAAGTGAAAACATAAAGTACAATGCAATATATGATTCCCATTTGGTTGTTCAAATACACACAAACACTGGGAAAATGTCTGTAATAAAATAAAATAAATTTTTGAGCAGTTATCTTGGGTAGAAAGATTGGTGGTGATTTAAATTTTCTTTTTTTAAAAAAACCTTCCATTTTTAACTTTTAATAATAAGCATGTATTATTTTTACAATCTGAAAGAAACAAGAATTATTTTATTCTAGATTGGTTGAACATGCTATATATTTTTCTAGCAGACATAAAATCATGTACTAATTTTTACCTATTCTCCCATTAATTTATTATACCACCACCATCATTATCATAATCTCTTTTAAAAATCGATCTCCAACCCTACCCAGAGTGCATGATCCAATATTTAAACTCTTTAACACTGAATATGAGCAATTAGGCTTTTCAAAGTGTGTGTGTGTGTGTATTTAGATGATATAAAAATGTGTTTCAGAACCTATCTTAACTAAAACAATTTCACATCTACTTTAATTTTTCAATCCTGCATTCAGAAACAAATATGTTTTGAGTAATTTCTAATGAAGCTGTGGAAACTACTTAATATTATGTCAATTAGTGGTGAGTATGTGAGCAAAAATGGAGCCTGTGTGACTGATGGGGACTTCTTCCTTCTTTATGAGAAATGAAATCTTGAAGTGTTCAAGCTTGCTATTAATGGTACAATTAATCTTAATTTATAACTCCATTAAGAGCATAGATAGAATAAGAAAGATTTTTTTTTCAATGTGGATTACAAAAACTGTGAAAATAGAGGCACCAAGATATTACCTTCCCATTGTGTTCTTAAATTACTTCAGTTTCTTCTTATTTAAGTAATTTGAGATGAAAATCCCAATATTAACCTTTAGATTGCTGAAATGTTCTGAAGTGCCTTATTATCTGCAATCGTTTAATTTAACTTAAACCTCAGTGTGAATATTATAAGGGTCAATTGTGTCTAGCACCACCTGGTCACACAGAGAAATCCTTTACAACTACTGCATACTTGGGATCAAATGGTGGAAAAACTGAAGGCTTTTCCCTTAAGAACAGGAACAAGACAAGGATACCCACTGTCACAACTTCTATTTAACATAGTACTGGAGGTACTAGCTAGAGCATCAGGCAAGAGAAAGAAATAAATGCCATCAAGGCTGGAAAAGATGAAGTCAAACTCTCTCTATTTGCAGATAACATGATACTATATATAGAAAAGCCTAAAGACTCTATCAAGAAACTCCTAGAGCTGGTTAATAATTTCAGTAATGTTACAGGATAAAAAATAAATGCCCCAAATCAGTTGCATTAATATTCTCCAATAATGAGCTAACAGAAAGAGAAATCAAGAAAGATAGCCCATTTTTAATAGTCACAATAAAATAAAATAAAATAGCTAGGAATCAATCTAACCAAGGAGGTGAAAGTTCTCTATAACGAGAACTACAAACCACTACTGAAAGAAATTAAAGAAGACACAGAAAAATGGAAAGACATTCCATGCTCTTGGACTGGAAGAATTATCATTGTGAAAATGTCTATACTACCTTAAGTGAGCTACATATTGAATGTAATCCCTATCAAAATACTAATGACATTCTTCACAAAATTGGAAAAAAACAATCTCACCATTCATATGGAAGAACAAAACACCTCGAATAGCCAAAGAAATTCTGGGAAATAAATAAATAAATAAATAAATAAATAAATAAAGCCAGGGGCATAACACTACCTGAATTCAAATTATACTACAAATCTATAATAATCAAAACAGCATGGTACTGGCATAAAAATACACACTTGGACCAGTGAGCAGAATGGAGAACACAGAAATCACCCCTCAGGCTGATAGCCATCTGATATTGGACAAAGGCAACAAATACATACATTGGGGAAAAGACTGCCTCTACAGTAAGTGGTGCTAGGAAAATTGGATATCCATATGCAGAAAAATGAAACTAGGCATGCACCTCTCACCATATACTAAAATCATCTCAAAATGGATTAAAGACTCAAGTATAAGACCTGAAACTGTAAAATTACTAAGGGAAAATATAGGTGAAACACTTCAGGAACTAGGTCTGGGCACAGACTTTATGAACATGAGCTTGTAAGCACAAGCAACAACAAAAAAATAAACAAATGCGACTATATCAAACTAAAAAAACTTTTGCACAGCAAAGGAAACAGTCAAAAGAGTGAAATGACAACTAACAGAGAAGGAGAAAGGTTTTGCTAACTATGCATCCAACAAGGGATTAATATCCATAATATACAAGGAAATTAAGCAATTACATAGTAAAAAAAAAGAAAACAATTAGAAAATGGGCAAAAGAACTGAACAGACATTTTTCAAAGGAAGACATACAAATGGCCAACAGGTACATGAAAAAATGCTCAACCTCACTCGTCATCAGTAAAATGCAAATTAAAACCACATTGAGATACCACCTAACTTGAGTTAGACTGGTTATGATCAAAAAGATGGTGAAGGTGTGGAGAGAAGGGAAATGTCCTATACTGTTGGTGGGAATGTAAATTAGTATAATCACTATGGAAAACAGTATGGAGGTTTCTCAAACGACTACAGATAGATTTTCCATACAATCTAGCAATCCCACTTCTGGGTATATACCCAGGGAAATGGAAATCATCATGTCAAAGGGATATCTGCACTCACATATTCATCGCAGCTCTGTTTACAATAGCCAAGATATGGAACCAACCAAAATGTCCATTGATGGACGACTAGATATGGAAACTGTGGTATATATACACCATGGTATACTATTCTGTCATAAAAAAAGAATGAAGTTCTTCCATTCGCAACAACATGGACGAGCCTGGAAAAACTTATGTTGAGTGAAATAAGCAAAGCACAGAGGAGCAAATACCACGTGTACTCACTCATAAGTGGAAGCTAATAGAGAAAGCAGGAAGGAAAGAAAGACTACAGTAGTGCATTAGGCTTGCAGAGGGAGAGAGCATACCTAGGGATACAAAGTGGAGTGGGGGAATAAGGGGTGCGGAGGGAGGGAGGGGATAATTGCGTGGGGAACATGGGGTATACTCACAATTAGTGGTAATGGGCATGCCACCAGTATTGATCTTGCTATCACATCTTGGACATAAATGGTGACAATCAGCTTTGTATCTCATGAATATTCATAACGAATAAAAAATTAAATGAAATAAAATAAACCAACAAAACAAAAAACAAATGCTGCACTTTATCTGCAATTATTTGGCTGCATTGTGAGTTACCTACACAATTCTCAGAAATCCAAGATGGCCATTTATGGTGGGTGACTCTGAAATTTACCAGACCAGCAATCTAATAAGACAGCTTATCTTTCAGTGGGGATGGTGACATTTCAAGATTGTTTGGCTTTCTCTAACACAGAAAGCAAGGAGAAGAGAGCAATAGCTAAGGATGCATATTCACAAAATAGATTAAAGACAAGCTATTTACTTGATTATGCTGTTTGAATCAGTCATTTAATAAAAGGCTCAGAAAATTCACATTAAAATATTAGCACGTCCATAAAAGATAAGCCAAATGAGTTAGGAAAATTGAAAGTCCACTTACTTAACTTCTTTCAAATATTCTTTTAAAACATAGCCATTTTCACATTTCAAAGAGAAATAAACGCATCTAGCAAAACTCAACATGAAAATTAGATTTAAAGCCATTACAAAGGCATACCAGATCTAGTTAAGATGGCACAACAAGTGTACACTTTAACTTACCTCATATGCTCCAAGCATATGGTAATGACAGATAACATATTAGAAGGGAAAGCAGAACAAAAACATAGCCATTTCAGAAGCAATATAATTTTTTACTACCCCCCCCCAAAAAAAAAAGGAAAGAAAAGAAAATGGGATGTTAACATGGGCTCAAGATGCAGCTCAGCTAAGCTCTGTTTGTAAGCATTCAGATGCAACCAGGACTTGAGCTCCTGTGTGATATTAGGAACTAAGAGTCCTCCAATAAAGAAAGGTCACCAGAGAACAGATTATTGCTGGAAACCAGACTCTTGAGTTGTCACTTCTCATCTTCTTTAGTTGGGAAAATGTTTGGGACTGTGAAATTTCAAGGGAACTCAGGACCTAGGAAATCCAAAACTGCTGGATAAATATAAGACTTTATAACCAGAAACTGATGTTATCCAGTTGGTGGCTCCGTGATTCTCTCGAAGCTATAACTAATGAATGGTATTATAAGACGACAAGGGTCTGTGTGGAACTTGGGGGGTTGGGAGGATGCAACTATACAAATCTAGGCAAGTAGAGGTTATCAGTGCAAAATTGTGTGTGAGTGTATTTGTGTGTGTGTGTGTGTGTGTGTGTGTGTGTGAGAGAGAGAGAGAGAGAGAGAGAGAGAGAGGAAAATAGAAAAAGAGAGGAAGAAAATGAGAAAGAAAAAAGCCCTTCCATTAAGAATAAGCTTGCACAACAAAATTCTAAAACACAATAAGAAATATTCTAAAGCAGAAAAATTCATATTAAGAGCTTGTATTTATTAAAAATGAAATCAATTCTGTTAAGCATTATGAAAAAGACTGTAAAATTAGTACGATTAAACCAAGAAAAAATACAGCTAATACTCACAATGCCACTTATCTACCAGTGATCTACAAAATTGTTAATATAATTTTTGTAGTACAAGGTGTGAGAATTTGCTTTATCACATATTAACGATTATTAAAAGCTGTGGTACTGGTCAATATGTTGGAATAGTTTGGTCGCCAGTGTCACTCTCTCCCGCAAATCAATTTACAACTATTAAAAAAGCAACAACAGCCAAGCTGGGCCACTCCTCAGGGGAAGAGAAGGAGAGACCTACTGAGTGCATAAAGTTGGGAGAAGCCACGGTGAGAGAAAGAAAGAACAGTGCCGACCGTTTTGAGCCCTAGCTGCTTCAAGACTGGAGCTGGTGAAGGCACGGATCATGACCTGACAAGAGCCACAGCTGTGCCTTTTGGATGAAGTTGTTTGGAGGCTGCAGGGAAGGAGAGGGCCTTGGTGGCCCCCAGGTCAGCTAGACCACTAACAGGTTGCCATGGACCCACATAGGAATGAGGAGTCACAACAACTGAAAAAAAGGAGCCATTCATAGGCTGGTGCATCATCACAAGGAACTGGCATGTGGCCAGCCACATGGGAAGTGTTTGGAGTGTGGGTGGTGGGGAAGGGTGGCCCACTGGGAGAACACAGGGACACAGCAAGGACAGCTGATCTACCCCCCCAATCAGCATGGGACCACTCAGCAGAGACTGGTCAGGAATACAGAACTGCAAGGGATGCAGTTTGCTGAAAGAACTCAGGCCCAGAGCAGAGTTTCTATACAACCCAGCTATACTGGATCTCATGAGAGCTGGAACTACCTATAAAGTCAACCATTAAAAACTGAACTGCACAAAAAACCTTTCATAGGGAATCAGCAGCAAAGCAGCAATTTAGCTCAATCACAGAGCTCAAGTGCTCGTCTCCAAGGGAAGTTCCCCCATTTCAGAAGTAAGTAAAGGACAATAAATTAGTTCCAGTGTAGAGTTTAAATGGTAGGAACAGCATATAATCCAACACAGAACTGGAAGAAAAAAAATGTCCACGGAAAAGAGACAAAGTTTGACATTAACTAGTGAAGGTCTTACATGACCACAGAACATCTATAAAAACTAAAAGGACTGGAAATCCCCTGAGCTACCAAGCCAGCAGCGGGAAGGGCTGGGGTCCTCAGCCATGCCCCGTGACACCTGCAACCAGCCCAGTGATGAGCACCATGCCACCACAGGAAGTGCCCTGGGCTCTCCTGAGCCAGGGTGGTGGGGGAACAAGGGCCTTGGCCACACAACCTGACACCCACAATCAGCCCAACAGTGACCAAGACACCTCTGGAATCCCCCTAGTCTCCCCTGCAAGAATGATGAGGGTGTCACAGGCCTCCTTCCTCCTTCTCCCACCCTATTTCCTTCCCCTCCCCCACAACTGCTCCACACCATCATAGAATGTAAAAACAAATAATATTAATACATTAATAAACTTTAAAAAATCATTTAAAAACCATGGCAATTAAGACAGAATGGTATTGTTGGAAAGATTACAAACAAGTAGAACAGAATTGAGAGCCTAGAAACTAGTCCACTTATATATGAAAACTTAAAAATACAGCAATTCAAATATGTGGGGGAAAGAAGAGATTTGCTAAGAAATTGGCCATCCATATGGAAAAAAATAAAATTAGATTATACATCACACCAGGTGAAAAATAAATCCAGGTGGAGAAAAATTTGAATGTGAAAATCAAAACTGCAACACTTTCAGAATACAACATGGAAGACTGTCTCAATGACAAGACAGGAGTTTACACATTACAAAAGACAGAAGAAAAGAAAAATATGAAGAAAAAAATTCTAAATCTGGCTAATGTTGTAATAAGAAATCTTAGGTACCATAACAGAGTTGAAAGATAAGTGATGTATTGGGAAATTTTATGTGCAACATGTCCAGCTGAAAAATAATTAATAGAATTAAAAATTTTATTAGTAGAGAGCTACTAATAAATACATAAAAATAATGGTCAGATTATGGTGCATCCATAAAATGACAAACTAATAAAACAGTTCTATATTTTTGATAAGAAAATATATCTAAGTAATGTTAGTAATGGAAACAAGCAAAAATTAAAACTGTGTGTATAATATGCTACCCTTTGAATACATATATATTTGATAAAACACATACTTCCTGCATATTCATAGGCTACTCAAAGAAAGATGCAACAGTTAAGAAAATATCCCTGGCCTCTTAGGAAAGGAATTGAGCAAAAAATTAAAAGTCAGACAATACCATGGGCTAGAAATAGGATATTTCATGCACTGCCAGTGGGAACCTAAATTGATATAACCAGTTTGGAAGCAATTCCATGTTTTTTAGTATAGTTAAATATGTGCATACAATTTGATCCATCAACTTCACTCTAAGGTATATAATTAGTGGTTTCCAAAGTGTGATTCTGGGACCCAAGGGGAAAGGGTTCCTTAGATGCTTTCAGAGGGTGAGTAAGGCATAAGTTATTTTTATAATATGACTAAGATATAAGTTGCCATTTTCACTGTGTTGGCTTTTGTGCTGATGGAGTAAAGTTAGTGGTGGTTAAAACTGCTGGCACATTAGCATGAATCAAGACAGTGTTACCAAAATGTACTAGGAGACACTGTATTTCTTCATGGTCATACATTCACAATGAAAAAAAAAAAAAAAAAAAAAAAAAAAAAACAGACGAGAAAAAAAAAGTCTTATTTAACTTAAAACTTAAAGCAAGTTTTGCTTAATATGTTAAATGGCACAGTAAAATGTAGTAATTTCATTAAATCTTTTTTTTGAAAATGTCTATACTACCCAAGATTCAATGCAATCCCCATCAAAATACCAATGCCATTCTTCACAGAAATGGAGAAAAAACAATCTTACCTTTCTTACGGAAAAACAAAAGGCCACAAATAGCCAAAGCAATCCTGAGCAAAAAAAATCAAAGCCAGAGGCATAACTCTGCTTGACTTCAAATTATACTACAAAGCTGTTGAAACCAAAACAGCATGGTACTGGTATAAAAATAGACATTCAGACCAGTGGAGTAGAATTGAGAACCCAGAGATCACTCCTCAGGCTTATAGCCTTCTGATATTAGACAAAGGCAACAAAAATCTACATTGCAGAAAAGATTGCCTCTTCAACAAGTGGTGCTGGAAAAGCTGGATATCCATATGCAGAAGAATGAAACCAGATATGCATCTCTCACCATAGACTAAAACCAACTCAAAATGGATTAAAGTCCTAGGTATAAGACTCGAAACTGTAAAATTACTAAGGGAAAATATAGGTGAAACACTTCAGTAGTTAGGTTAGGGCAAAGGCTTTATGAACATGAGCCCGAAAGCACAAGCAGCAAAAGAAAAAATAAACAAATGGGACCATATCGAACTAAAAAGTTTCTGCACAGCAAAGGAAGCAATCAACAGAGTGACAAGACAAACTACAGAGTAGGAAAAAAAATTTTGCTGACTATGCATCTGACCAGGGACTAAAATCTGGAATATACATAGAACTCAAGCAATTATGCAGTAAAAAAATAAATGACCCAATTAAAAAAATGGGCAAAGGAGCTGAATAGACATTTTTCAAAGGAAAACATAGAAATGACCAAGAGGTACATGAGAAAATGCTCAACATCACTAGTCACCAGGGAAATGCAAATTGAAACTACATTGAGATAACACCTCACTCCAGTTAGACCGGCTATAATCAAAAAGATGGTGAATAAAAAATGTTGGCGAGGGTGTAGAGAGAAGGGAATGCTCCTGCACTGTTGTTGGGACTGTAAATTTGTGCAACCACTATGGAAAACAGTATGGAGGTTTCTCAAACACCTACAGATAGTTCTTCCATATGATCCAGCAATCCCACTTCTGGGTAGATACCCAGAGGAATGGAAATCATCATGGTGAAGGGATACCTGCACTCCCATGTTCATTGCAGCTCTTTTTAGAGTAGCCAAGATATGGAACCAATCTAAATGTCCATCAATGGATGATCGGATAAGGAAACTGTGGTATATATACACTATGGAATACTACTCTGCCATAAAAAAAGAATGAAATGCTCCTGCTTGCAACAACATGGATGAACCTGGAGAAACTTATGTTGAGTGAAACAAGCAAAGCAGAGAGGGATAAATACTGCATGTGCTCACTCATATGTGGGAGCTAAGAGAGAAAGAAAAGCAGGAAATAAAGACCACAGTAGTGCCGTGGTCCAACAGAGGGAGGGAACATTCCTAGGGCTACAAATTGGAGTGGAGGGGAGAGGGGGTGGGGGAAGGAGGTTGGGGATAATTGGGAGGGGACAAAGGGTACAAAGGTAATTTCTGGTAATGGGTATGCCCCTAGTATGAATCTTGCCCTCACATCATGGGCAGGAGGGGGGACAATCAGCTTTGTATCTCATGAAAATTCATAATCAATCAATCAATAAAATAAAATAAAATAAATCTTAAATCTTGAGTACAAGTCTTTTAAAAATATTATTGGTGACAAAATGGGAATTTCACATAAAGTGCTGCTGCTGTGTACCAACGTAATAATGCTGTTTCGAGGAAAGTCATTTCTATGATTGAGTTACAAACTGAGGTAGCTGCCTTTATTCAGGGACTGCCATTTTTACTTGAAAGACTAACAGACAAACTATTGTGATTCAGACTTGGGCTTTTAGCAGACATTTTTTGAGAAATAAATGAAGTCTATCACTTTGAGGAAAACAAATGTCAGTGTTTGTTGCCAATGATACTATTTAAAAATTCAAGCAAAAATGGGAATGTTGAAAAATTTGTATCTGCCGTGCAAGCTTGACAGCTTCCCAATGCTTAAATACTTTACTGATTAGATTGGTTGTGATATTCATAATACAACTCTCTATACTGCATAAATTAAAGAGTCAGCATTTGAAAGGTACGCATACCTCAGTCAACTACTGTTTTCCAAATGACCAATGCATGATGTTACGAATGAGTCATCAATGGGGATCCAAAGTACAAGAAAAACAATGGAGCTTAATGTAAATAAGTATACAATTTTTATATTGATTTGGATTAAGATTCCACATTGCAACTAACCTTTAAGAAATTACCATCTATTGAGTTTTGGTGTAGTATTAAAGAAGAAATTTGTAATTATTCGAAAAAATCTATTGAAACCCTCCTCTCTTTTCTTCCTTTATATCTGCCTTAGGCTGGATTTTATTGATATACTTCAAACACAGCATTTCACTCCAGACTGAAGAACTGTTATGTGCTGGATACTCTTCTAGGAACTCAGAATCCAAGAGTGAAAAAGACAGACAAACTTTTAGTTTTCTAAAATCCTTCCTTCAAGGGGAGCCACATAGTAAATAGACAATAAAAACCAGATACTTGGTAAACAAATACACATGGTAATTTTGTACAGTGATAAGTATTATGAAGATAACAGAACGAGGTCATGGTTGTGGGAGTGATTGGTAGGTCTTGGGAACACTTTCTGATGAGATATTTGCACAGCAATGTAAAGGACTTAAGAAAATGAACCATTGATCTCTAGCAGAGAGAAGAGGAAATGAAAGGCCTTGTGAGGAGCAGCAAGAAGGTCAGTGTCACAATCACAGAGTGAGCCAGGAGAATAGAGCTGAGATCATGGACAGTACTATCCTAAAGGAGAAAATCTCTGTAAATGTCTGTGACACAGTTTTATGCTCAAAATACTGCACTGAACTTCTTTCTCTATTTAGCAATTCAAAGTGTTCTGCACCTTACCCTTTAGGTAAATTGAGAGGTTAGTAGATTTATAATCCCAGTAACTGAAAGTAGAGGTGGGGTGCAAAGTCCCTCTGTGGTTGGGCTTTCATTCTTAGACACTATTATGGTAAATGAGAGAGAGCCAGGATGCAAGAAGTGCACTTAGCTCAATAGGTCAGGTCACCACACAACCTGTCAGGCATTTGACCCCTTATATTTGGTTATGATCACTTGTTTGCCCAAAATATAAACTTGTCCATGACCATTAATTTCTATTCTTACCCCAAAGCATGAAGTTAAGAGCTGAGGCTCTAGAGCTAGACTATATTTGGATTCTGAATATATCTTTTCTTAGCTGTCTGACCTTAAGCAAATGACAATTTCTCTAAAGCTTAATTTCCTCATTTGTAAAATAGGGCTAATGATCAAACGTTTGCCATAAGGTTGCTATAAGAATTGAATGTAATAATCCTTATAAAACTCTTAAATGCATGCATACCCCATAGTAAGTGTTTGAAAACTTTGGCTATCGGGGCCGGCCCGGTGGTGCACTGCTACAGTGCGCCGCTTGGGAAGCGCGGTGGCGCTCCCACCGAGGGTTCGGATCCCACATACAGACCGGCTGCTCACTGGCTGAGCTAGGTGCGGGCGCAACACGGAGGGTTGCGATCCCATTGCCGGTCATGAAAAAAGACAAAAATGAAAAAAAAAAAAAACTTTGGCTATCATTATTATTAATATTATTATATTTTAAATGGGAATTTTCTTTATCCCAATATCCATTATCATAGCTCATCTTTCATCTGATATAATACAACAACTTCTTAGGTGTTGTTGCTAGGGATCTGCCCTCAACCTTAGTCAATTCTCAACATTGCAGCTAGTGTGATCTTTCCAAAGCTTCAGTATGACTATGTACACTCCCTTACTTCATAGCAGTCAATGTTCCCACTGCCCTGAGGATGAAGATCAGCCTCTTAACAACGTTCAATGTGAGTCATGGTGTAGTTCTGGTTTTCTAAATTCATCTCTCATCACTATTCTCTTTGGATATTAAGTGCCAGCTCTTCTTATCTATGTGCAATATTCCATGTGCATCAAGTTCATCACTCTTGGCCTAGAGCAGTGGTTCTTAAAGTATGACCTGTGGACCAGTGACATCAGCATTAGAATCACCTGGGAACTCACAGGAAATGTAAATTATCAATCTCCACCCCCAACTTATTGAATCAGAAACTATGGGGGTGAATTCTGGCATCTGTGTTTTAATAGCAGCAGGTGATTCAGATGCAAAATCAAGTTTGAGAACTGCTGGTCTGAAAATCTCTTTTCTTCTGCGCTCCTCAACTTTGTCTCTGGGTGATTTCTAGGAAACTTTCAACACTCATTTTAGATCTTATCCCTCACTCTTTAAGAAAGCCCCCTGAATTTACTTTCCGTTTTTTTGTTTGTTTGTTTGTTTTGGGTTTTTTGTTTGTTTGTTTGTTTGTTCATCTCTCCCTTTAAACTATGATGTTATGATATTTGGGGAAGCATAGACAATGTCTTAATTGGTTTTGTACTTTTGACATGATTTAACATATCACAGGTGGCTCAATAAAGAATGTGCGAATAAATGATTGAATTAATAGATGAATGGGCAGGTGATATTTATGTGAAAATACTACCTGAATAGCAGGTACTACTCGTGAGAAAACTGTGTTTAGGAAAATGTTTCCACATGCCAACTGAAGGTGGAAAGTGACATCCTAAGGGTTTGAATCACAAAGATGCAATGGTACAACAGACAGTTAAATTGCTCTGCACAAGAGGTGAAAAAGAATATTAGAAGTTGGAGAGAGCAACGAAGAGATAATCAGGAGAGAGAGATTAGCTACTATGACAGAAAGATGGAGCATTTTAGAGAAAGGTGTTGAGTGAGAAACTCCAGTGAGACTTTTCAGAACAGATATGTTCAATATTCAATTCTAGGATTGTGATACTGCAGTAGGAAACGTCCTCTATCTCTCTCCAACTACCCATTAATGTATAATGCAGTTGTATTTCACACAGATATTGATATTCACCTCTGCTCCCCACAAATATGTATAATCAATTATGTTTCAATAATAATAACAATAAAAATGTACACAGCAGCTGAACA
Source organism: Galeopterus variegatus (assembly GCF_000696425.1). Taxonomy (NCBI): domain Eukaryota; kingdom Metazoa; phylum Chordata; class Mammalia; order Dermoptera; family Cynocephalidae; genus Galeopterus; species Galeopterus variegatus. Next base: position 1,067,905 of record NW_007726130.1, on the reverse strand, counting down.
GCCTGTGTGGCCATTTTGTGGAGATTGCTGTGACAGACCAGTAGAAGAAATTGTGTGCTCCAATTCAGTTACTTCTCTGTGATGTCTCTAGGGATAACTGAATTGTCAGAAAGAAAACAGTACTTCACAAGTCCCAGACATAGAGCCAGGCGAGATTCAAAGAAGCAGCTGCTACATAAAAATAATTCTGTTGTAGGTATATTTATGTTGTTCTTGTTCTTAATTTTGCTATTGCTGCTGCTGTTTTCCTCAAATATACTATAGCGGTCACCTTAGAAGGTACAGGGGGGTTAATATCAGTGTTACGTATTTGATGGTTTTAAATTATATTTACAAATTTGTTGATACTCCTCTCTTCAAAGGGTAAAGCTGAATTCACTATGAGTGTGGGTTGGACTTAGTGCTGTGCTTTCAGTGAAGAGAAATAGAAGGGATGCCACTTGCAATGGTTACAAAAAAAACCCAGTGGCTTCTTTTTTGGTTCTTTTTCTCTTTGTACCAAAGCTTCTTTCTTGTCTGTCTCTTGCTCTCTTGCTCTCTGCCCTCTCTGGCCAGTATCCAACATGATACTGAGGCTGCATAAGTGGGCTTGGAAATGGATCCTTTAGGCCCAGTGAAGCCTTCATATGACTGCAGACCCAGCCAGAAGCTGGACTTGCAAGCTCGTGAGAGACTCAGAACCAGAACCATCCAGCTAAGTCACTCCTGATTCCTGACCCACAGAAAGTGTTAACAAATGTTTGTTGTTTTAAGCTTCTAAGATGTAGATAATTTGTTAAACAGCAATGGAAAACTGACACACATATATAGTTATCCTATCTTACAAACGATAAACTGAAATCCCAAGAGGCCAATGGACTTGTTCCATGAATAAGATGCTATAAACTGTTAGAGCTAAAATTTAAACCTTAACCTTTTGACTCTTAATTCATTGGTCCTACCATTATATCAGACTGCCAACAGCAATGTGTAAGTAACTTACTCCTTATATTCCCAGACCTAGAATGTAATTTTAAAAGGACTATTAAACCTTTATCAGAAATATCCAAATATGATCCATGGTCCAATCATTCTCTTTGTATATCTTTCTTAAGCAAAAAAAAAAAAAAAAAGTGAATCAAACTCAAACTCTAAACACCAATTCTTAGAAACAGAAAGCAGCAAGGAATCTTAGTGGTATCTGCCCTAAAGTTTCACTACATAGAGAAAATTGAGCAGCAAGAGGAGAAATCACCGGTAAATGCCACAGAATGAATTAAATAAAGAGCAAGTGCTCGAACTCACCTCAGCTGTACCAAGAAAGCATTTTTGAAATTTGGTATTAATGTAGTTAGTTAGCTGAAGACAGAAGCTTACAAGTTCATATACCCAAGGCCTGGCCTAATGGCTGGCACACAATGTCAAAACTCTTATCTGATCTCTGGCTTGATTATTAATGCACTCTATTCCTTTTCTAAAACTGATTAATGCTGTTAGGCACACTGAAAACTCACGGCTAATAGCCAACCTCCTTATACACATCTGCTTCTACCTGTTGAGTTGTATGCTGACCAACAACTTTTATGTTTATTTCTAAATCTGTTTATACCAAGTGTACTTATTACTGTAATAATTTAATTTAATTTAATATTGTATAAACTAATTACATATGAATTTAAAAAGAGAGCTGTTCCTTCTGTGAAACCTAAATTAAACAATTAAGAAAGACCTTATAAAAGTAAATTGTTCATAAAAAAGAATTGTTTTAGAATTAGGTGTGAATGAGAGATTGGAAAAACTAAAACAAAAATATAGAGGCATTCTACACCTCAGATTTCTGCTACACTTCAAAGAAAGTGAAATTTGTGTTAGAGATGATGTTTTATCATGTGGTTTATGTAATAATGGCCATAATAAAATTAACTCAGAGGACCCATACTAAATTAAAATGCCTTGACAAAGAAGAATGAGACCAAGAAAAAGAATAAATGTCCATTTATATTATTTAATGTTAGATAAATGTTTAAAATAAAAATATGCTATTTTTAAGTGATTCCCAGTTTTGGCCAATGTTTTTGAATAATCAACCAACTGTTGGTCACAATTGCATCACATAATAAGGTTTCTGCTATGGTGTATTCTTAGGAAGTGTTTAATGAATAAATGAATGAGTACTTAGATGATATAGGTAAAACACGGCATGCTACTGACTCAAAGCATTTTTCAGTTTATTTGGAAATTTGTCAACACACACAATTTACACATAAATTTCAACATTCTTTTTCATTATTGTGTAGTTAGAGGATGTCTATGCTAAAATAAACAAACAAACAAACAAAACTTCTGTGTCTCTCCTTGTTTCTTACTGCACTTATCTCCCTTCTTGGCAGAAAAGGTTTCTTTCTTTGGGTGTCTTGTGAAAGTTCACCCTTGGCAGCTCCAGCTGAGTGGATTCCATGCTGGGTGAGAGTTTGCAGGCAGCATATTTTCCAGTTCTATCCACTACGTGATTGTTGTTTCTGACAAAGGAGTTTCCAGGGCTGCTAAGCAACAATTACTGACAGCTAAAAATAATAAGCACTCATCATATTTATGGGACTCGGCAAACTTAACGAGTTTTTACAAGCCAATAGCTGTGGTAATAATTACTATTAGATTCTGCTTTTGAAATGAATTAAAAGCATACTGTGTATGAATCTGTAATCGTTCAAACAACCAGAGCTGTTCCTCAAATTAAAGGCTGTGTTCGCATCGATTTATTTTCTGTTTAAAAATATTAATTGTATTTAATCTGAGTACACACTTGCTTCATGTGTACTAATTTCCCTGAGTAAAAGACGTGTAATAATATGTGAACCATACAAATATTCATAGGAATATGGGTTTGAAAATTTCTTCTGAATAAACTGTCAATTTCTTCATATTTTTATTCTTATATATCACCATTTTATCACGGATCTATTTACCTCTGCATTTCTTCATTTTTGCATTAATTTATTTAACATTAATTGCTTATCTTTACTATCATTTTCTATCTATCAACTATCCATCTTTTTCACCTTTTCATTCACTTATTGACCTAGCTCGACTGCTCAGCATACATCTATCTCCATCAACTCCTCACCTCTAGTTATCTGTCTAACATCATATTATTTTCTCCTCTTCATTCAGCCATCTTTTTTATTTTGGAGTTTTATTCGCAACCCTTCTTAAACTTGCATCCCCATCCCTTTCTTGGTCTTTATTTTCTTAAATTTCTTCGTAGCACCTAACACTCTCTAAAATAATATGTCTAACTCTGAACTCAGTGAGGGCAGAGAACATAAGTCTCTTTTTGCTCACAATTGTGTTTCCAGTCACTTACTGTGTCAGGCACTTAATAGTTACCCAATGAATATTTATTAAATGAATGCACACTTATCTGTCATATATTGGTATCCTCATCTACTTCTATCTCCTTTCCATGATCACTTTATCAGTGTCTCTCTTACTAATATTTCTACTAATATTATTAGTAGGCTGTCTGTGAAGCTCTCCACTTGTCATCTTGGTTATACATATATTCATCTCTATCCCTAAACCTCCATAACTGTATCTAAGCAGCTACCTAACATTTTATTAATATATTATAAGGTATTTTTATCTGTTCATACTTGTATCTGTCTCTTTCTTCTTCTCTGTCAGCCATTAATCCACTATTTTCCATCATGCCTTTCTACTTACAATATATCATATGCCATTTCAATATACTATTTTCAGTGAAAGGCCCAAAGGAAGGATGACAGAGAGTTTGCATCTTTTTTTCCATTTATTTTACATGAAAACAGCAAAATAAAAAGAAGAGAAAAAATAACTTTTACTGTGTTTTAGTCTATTTTTGTGATGCTGTAACAGAATACCCGAAACTAGGTAATTTATAAAGAACAGAGATTTATTTGGCTCACGATCCTGGGACAGCTGCATCTGGTGCGGGCCTCAGGCTGCTTCTACTCATGGCAGAAAGTGGCAGGCAGCTGGCGGGTACAAGCAGATCACACGGCGAGAGGAAGCGAGCAAGAGAGAGAACGAGAGAGAGAGAGAGAGAGACAGAGAGAGAGAGAGAGAGACAGAGAGAGAGAGAGAGAGAGAATGAGAATGAAGGTTCCAGGGTCTTTAAAACAACAAGCTCTCACAGGAACTAATAGAGCGAGAACAGAACTCACTCACTATCTCCACCTAACAGGGAGAGCATTAATCCATTCATGAGGTATCCACCCCCATGATTCAAACAGCTCCCAACACTGCCACATTGGGGATCAGATTTCCACCTGAGTTCTGGGAGGATAATACATCTAAACTCCATCATACAATGACTATCTTTCCATTTAATTAATGTGGTCCATAAATGAAACATGACATATATATATGCTATTCAAAAGTCATTTTTAATGAGATTGCAGAGTTTAAGAACAGGCATTAGTCACACAAGTTGGCCTTAAAACACAAGCCAACTATTTTTTTGTGCAGCTCACCCAAAAACACAACAATCTATTCCAAATCTGGAGAAAAAAATGGGTATGTTGAATCTACTGAGAGGCAATAAAGTGGTTTCACTTACCGTATTTTCCTAGGGCAATGTCAAGTTTAACTTTGACTATTGACAACTTTAGCCTCATTGTCTGCTTTTGGAACATGACCACTGTGTAACACATGACCCCACCATAGTATTTATTCATGGGACAGGAGGGCATTGAAGGGAATAGGGATGCTTGAGCTTAGTCTTGTACCTGTTGGCCATCTTCTGTATGTCTTTCTTTGGAAAATGTCTATGCAGCTCCTTTACATACTTTTTAATGGGATTAGTTGTTTTTTTAACAGTTAAATTGTTTGAGTTCCTTATAAATTCCAGATATTAATCCCTTCTCAGATGTATAGATTGCAAATATTTTCTCCATTCTGTAGGTTGTCATTTCACTCTGTTGTTTCTTTTGAAGTGCCAAAGCCTTTTAGTTTGATATAATCACATTTGCTTATTTTTCCTTTTATTGCCTGTGCTTTGGGGGTCTTATTCATAAAGTCTTTGCCCAGTCCAACTTCCTGAAGTGTTTCCACTATGTTTTCTTATAGAAGATTTATATTTTCAGGTCTTATGTTTAAGTTTTTAATTCATTTTGAGTTGATTTTGTTATATGACAAGAGGTATGACTGTAGATTCATTATTCTATATATAGATGACCAGTTTTCCCAGCACCATTTATTGAAGAGGCAGTATTTTCCCCAATGCATGTTCTTGGTGCATTTGTTGAAGATTAGTTGACTGCAAGTATGTTGATTTATTTCTGAGTTATCTACTCTGTTCTGTTAGTCCGATTGTCTATTTTTATTCCAGTAGTACTGTACTGTTTTTGTTACTATAGCTTTTTGGTATAATTTGAACTCAGGTAGTTTTATGCCTCTGGCTTTATTTTATTTTTATTTTTCTTTCTTTCTTTATTTACTTACTTATTTATTTTTTGCTCAAGATTGTTTTCACTATTCGGGTTGTTTGTTGTACCACATGAATGTTAGGATTGTTTTCCTGTTTCTGTGAAGAACATCATTGGTATTTTGTAAGCATTGTGTTGAATCTGTAGGTTGCTTTGGATAGTATGCACATTTTCACAGTCTAAGATTATGGAATGTGTTTCCGTCTTTAATTTTTTTCAGCAGGGATTTGTAGTTCTCATTGTAGAGATCTTTCATCTCCTTGGTTAATTGATTCCTAGGTATTTCATTTTTTTAGTGACTATTATAAATGGGCTTTCTTTCTTTCTTTTTTTTTTTTCTGCTAGTTCATTGTTGGAGTATAAAATGCTATTGATTTTGTAATGTCGATTTTGTATCCTGTAACTTTACTCAATTTTTTGTTCAACTCTAAGAGTTTATTTGCGGAGGTTTCAGGCTTTTCCCTATATAGGATAAAGTCATCTACAAATAGGGACAGTTTGATCTTGTTGTTTCCTATCTTGATGCCTTTTAGGTATTTCTTTTGGCTGATTGCTTTGGTTAGTAATTCCAATACTTTGTTAAATAGGAGTGACGAGACATCCTTCTCTTGTTCCCATTCTTAAGGGATAATCTTTCAGATTTTACCCATTTAGGATGATATTGGTGGTGGATTTGTCATATATGGCTTGTATTGTGTTGAGATACTTTCCTTCTTTAGCTAATTTGCTGAGAGTCTTCATCATAAAGGAATGCTGAATTTTGTCAAATGCTTTTTCTGCATTTATTAAGATAATCATATGTCTTTTCTCCTTGATTTTCCTGATGTGGTGTATCACATTTATTGATTAGTGTATGTTGAACCATCTTTGCATCCCTGAGATAGATCCCACGTGTTTGTGAGGTATAAAATTTTTGATGTGTTGCTGTACTCTATTTGTTAATATTTTGTTGAGGATTCGTGTGTCTATGTTTATCAAAGATATTGGCCTGTAGTTTTTATTGCTGTATCTTTGCCTGGTTTGGGTATTAGGGTGATGCTGGCCTCATAGAATGAGTTTGGGAAAATAGCCTCTGTTTCAATTTTTTGGAATAATTTTAAGAGAATTGATAGTAATTCTGCCTTAGAGGTTTGGTGGAATTCAATTGTAAAGCCATCTGGTCCTGGACTTTTTTTGTTGGGAGACTGCTGATTACTGCTTCTATATTGTTGCTTGTTATTGGTCTGGTCAGGTTTTCTATGTCTTCTTGGTTTGTTCTAGGTATTTTGTAAGTGTCCAGAAACTTATCCATTTCCTCCAGCTTTTCAAATTTGCTGGCATATAGTTGTTTATAATTGTCTCTAATGATTCTTTGTATTTCAGTAATATCAGTTGAACTGTCTCCTTCTTCTTTTCTAATTTTTGTTATATTTAGGTCTTCTCTCTTCTTTTTTTTAGTTAGCCCAGCTTATGGTTTGCCTATTTAGTTTATCTTCTAAAAAAGCAAATTTTTTGTTGATCTTTTGTATCATTTTGGGGGTCTATATTATTTAGTTCTGTTCTTAACTATTTCCTTATGTCTACTAATTTTGTGATTGGGTTGTTCTTGGTTTTCCAGTTCTTTGAGGTTCAGTGTTAGGTTGTTTAGTTGAAATCTTTCTTTTCTTTTGACGCAAGCATTTATTGCAATAAACATGTTTCTTAGTACTGCTTTTGCAGTTTCCCACAACTTTTGGTATAATGTGTGCTTAGTTTCATTAGTTTCAGGAAATTTTTTGATTTCTTATTTAATTTCTTCTTGGACCCATAGGTCATTCAGGAGCACATTGTTTAACTTCCATGTGCTTGCAAAGTTTAGAGAGTTTTCCTTGTTATTGATTTATAGTTTTAATCCATTGTAGTCTGTAAAGATACTGAAAATGACATATATATTTTAATTTGTTGAGACTTGATTTGTGACTTAACATGTGGTCTATTCTGGAAAACGTTCCATGTGCTAATGAGCATTGTTCCATGTGCATTGTTAGTTGTAATATTCTGTAGATATCTGCCAAGTTCAATTCGTCTAATGTGCGGTTAAATCCTGTTTCTCTGCTGATTTGTTGCCTAGGTGATCTGTCCAATGTTGAGAGTGGGGTGTTCAGGTCCCCAAGTATTATAATATTGGGATCTATATTTTTCTTTAGGTCTAATAGTGTTTTCTTTATAAATCTGCATACTCCAATGCTGGGTGTGTACATCATTATGATTTTTATGTCCCCTTGCTGGATAAATCCCTTTTTCATTATTATCAATAGTGGCCTTTTTTTGTCATTTTTTATGGTCTTTGGTTTAAAGTTTATTTTATCTAATATAAGAATAGTTACTACTATTCACTTTTGATTTCCATTAACATGGTATAACTTTTTCCAATCCTTCACTATTAGTCTGTGTGCATCTTTACAGGTGAGGTGAGTCTCTTGTAGGCAGCATATAGTTGGGACTAGCTTTTTAATCTAATTAGTCAATTATTGTCTTTGGAGTGGGGCACTTAATCCATTTACATTTAGGGTTGTTATTGATGGGTATTGTCTTACTCCTGGTATTTTATTAATTTTCATTGGGATGTTTTAAATATTATTTATTTTTTTCTTTCACCTTTATTTTTTGTCTTTGGTGTTTGTTGTTTTTCTGAGGTGGTAATACACAGTTTATTTTTTTTTCTCATTTGATTTTTGTTCTACCAGTGGGATTGGTTCTTTCTTGTGTCTTCATGATTATTGTCTTTTGGATTCCAGATGCCAGGCTCCCTTGAGGATTTCTTGTAGGGCTGGTTGTGTGGTGATGAACTCCTACAGATTTTGTTTGTCTGGGAAATACACTATTTATTCTTCATTTCTGAAGGATAGACTTACTGGATATAGTTTTCTTGGCTGGCAATTTTTTTCTTTTAATATTTTGAACATATCATCTCTTTCTCTCTGGCCTGTAGAATTTCTGTTGAGAAGTCTGCAGTTAGTCTGATGGGGACTCCCTTATAAGTGAATTGATGCTTTTCTCTTGCTATATTTAGGATTTTCTCTTTGTGTTTGAGCTTTTCCTATCTGACTGTAATGTGTCTTACAGAGTATCTTTTTGGATAGAATCTATTTGGGGATCTTTGATCATTCTGATTTTGAAAGTCCATGTCTCTCCATATACCTGTGAAGTTTTCCACTATTTCATTGAATGTGTTCTCAATGACTTTTCCTTTCTCTTCCCCTTCAAGAACACTCATGATTCAGATATTTGTGTGCTTAAGGCCATCTGCTACCTCTCTTAGGCTTTCTTCATTTTTTAAAATTCTTTTATTTTTTGTCTGCCTGAGTCATTTTGTAAATACTGTCTTCAAGATCAGAAATTCTTTCTTTTGTTTGCTAGCCTGCTGCTTAAGCTCTTGGTTTTATTTTTTTATTTTGTTGGATGACTATCAGTTCCATGAGTTCTGCTACATTGTTTTTTATACTATTAATCTCTTTGTAAATGTACTCCTTCATATCCTGGATAATTTTGCTCAGTTCATTTTGTCATCTAACTGAGTCTTCTTGTATCTTATTGGGCTCCCTTAAGTTTGTTACTCAGGATTCTTTTTCAGTCATTTCAAGGGTTTTCCTACTCTATGGAGTCTGGTACTTGAGAGTTATTGTATTACTTTGGTGTACTCATATTTTCTTTTTTCATATTTCTAGTATCTATACATTGATGTCTGGTCATCTGGTAGAGCAGTTGTTTCTTCTATTACTCTAGAGTGTACATTGAGGAAACAGACTCCTGTAGATGTGTTTCATATTTACCATTAAGTAGGGTAATTTAGTATTGGTTCCTAGTAGACATGGTAGTGTAATCTCTGTGTGGGTACTTCAGCCATATTCAATGCTGGATTTGCATGTGAGTTCCTCTGTGGCCTAGGTATTGGAGAACTTAGGGATTCCTTGCTGAGGTTACTGACACTGCTTGGGTGTTTGAGGATATGAGCTAGATCTTGAGTTCTTGTGTGAAGCACCTGTGTGCCTTATTACTCTTTGGTTGGGGTGGGTGACCTAGGTGGTCTTGTTGGCACCCCAGCTAACATCCCATGACCTTGATGGGTACACTGGGAATTTTCTTCCTTGGTTATCCTTGGTTTCTGCACTCTCCAGGATTCTACACATATCTCTTCACAGTTCAAGGCAGTCATGTGTGCTTCCCACATAACTCCCAACTCCAGGTACACCACCATCAGGGGCAACATAATTGCCCCTGTGGAGTCAGCCACTGGGTCATGGGTCTGTGCTTGCTAACTTCCTTTACTGGATTCTTCTGGTGTCCCTCCTTTTGTCAATGTCGAGTGGTCAGTGGCCATCCTGCTCAATAGCAGTGGCTGCTGTGGCTGCTGCTGTGGTGAAGGCCACCCTAGCAGCTGTGGTGGCTGTGACAGTGGTTTTGTCAGGATGCCTGCATTTCAGTGGTGGTTCCAGTGGTGGCAGGCTGCTTGCACAATGATGGTGGCTGCCTGGTGGTACTGGTGGTGGTGTCAACTGCAGCAGTGGTGGTTGCAGCAGCTGCACACTCAGTTGCCATATCAGCAGTGGCTTCTTGCACAGCTATGGTGTCCACAGCAGCAACAGTGTTACAGTGGCAGCAGCTGCAATTGCCTCCCTTGCATCTGTGATGTCCACAGCAGTGAGGTTATCTTGTGGCACCAGCAGTGCCAGTGGCTGCAATTGCCTCCCTCATGTCTGATGTGTCCTTAGCGACAGTGTAGTTAAGCTGAAGTAGTGGCAGTCGTGGTTGCATTTAGTAGCTGCCTTCCTCAAATCTATGGTGTCTGCAACTGTTTTGATGGTCTGCCTGCAGGACTGCTGCCTTGCAGGGAGCTGCTCCACAATGGGTGATGCTTCTGGGACTGCACAATGACGCCAGTTTCTGTGGCAGTGGCGGTGGTGGGCCAGTTTCAATCTTCTTCTGTGGGAGGAACATGCTTTGGGCACCTCTAGTGCGCTGTCTTCTGGGAAGTCCTGTGCAAGCCAAGCCCTCAATCTCAGAGAACTGGGCTGGAAGGTAAAGACTCCTTCCCAAAACCTTACAATGTGGCCCAAAATGACTTTAAAATGCAAAATTTTACTAGAGATGAAGAGACTTTTTATAACGAGAAAAGGATCAATTCATTAGAAAGAAATAACAGTTTTCAACATTTACACATCTAACAAAAGAGCAACAAAATACATGAAACAAAAGCCGACAGAAATACAGAAAGAAGTATGCAGGAGGTCCCCAAGTCATGATTGTTTGACTTAAAATTTTTCAAGTTTATTTTGGTGTGAAAGTGATACACATTCAGTAGAATCTGTACTTTGAATTTTCACTGTGATCTTTTCCTGAGCTATGTGGTATCATACTCTTGTGATGCTGGTCAGCAACAAACAATTCTGCTTTCACTTTCAATATGGTATGCAGTAAATTACGTGAAATACTCAACACTTTACTATAAAATAGACTTTGTGTTAGATGATTTGCTGAACGGTACGCTAATATAAGTATTCTGAGCACATTTAAGTTGGGCTAGGTTTAGCTGTGATGCTTGGTAGGTTAAGTGGAATAAATGCATATTTGAAAGGATATTTTCGAATTACAATGGGTTTATCAGGATGTAACACCATCATTAGTCAAAGAGCATCTGTAATTCAACAATAATATTTCGAGACTTTAATATCGCAATTTCATTCAAGGTTAGAACAACTAGAAAGAAAATCAACAAGAAAATAGAAGACTTTAACAACCATATAAACCAATTAGAGATAACATACCTATAGAACACTATATTCAATTACAGCAGAAATTGCATTCTTCTCAAGTACACATGGAGCATTATCAAAGACAGACCATAGACTATGCTATGAACAAACTTTAATAAATTTTAATTGTTAGAAGTAATACAGTGCATGTCCTCTGACCATAGTGGAATAAAATAAGAATTTAATAAGAAGAAATTTGGGACACTGACAGAGATGCAGAAATCAAACAGCAGACATGCAAATATCCAGGAGGTCAAAAAATAAATCACAGGGGCAGGCCCGGTGTCGCACTGCTACAGTGCGCCGCTTGGGAGCGCGGTGGCGCTCCCGCCGAGGGTTCGGATCCCACATACAGACCGGTTCCCACTCACTGGCTGAGCGAGGTGTGGGAGCAACACCGAGGGTTGTGATCCCGTTGCTGGTCCCGGTCCGGTGCGGGCGCAACACTGAGGGTTGCGATCCGTTGCTGGACACGAAAAAAGACAAAAAGGAAATAAATAAATAAATAAATAAATCACAAAAGAAATTAAGCTATTCGAGGTGAATGAAAAGGAAAAAAAACAACATGCTCAAACTTATGGGATGCAGCTAAAACTGTGCTTAGAGGGAAATTTGTAACTGTAAATACCTACATTAATGAAGAAGAAAGATTTCAAATCAATATCTTAATCTTTCACCTTAAGACACTGGTAAAAAAGAGCAAACTAAAAGAAAGAAGAAAGGAAATAATAAAGATTAAAGCCAAAATCAATAAAACACAGAATAGAAAACCAATAAAAAAAAAAACAATGACTACTTTGTGTATATAGGGTGTGTCCGATACATTTAATCCCCTAGTTTTCATGCACAGATACCAAAACTTCTATCCATTATACCTGGCATTTATACATCCCACTTGTATCAGGAATTGCACGTGGCAGACAAGTTTTCTTGTTGAACGTAGGTCCTCATCAAAGTATTCTATTCTGTTGCTTCCCCTGCTTTGGTCAACAGTTCTTTATCTGCTTATGCACTGTCTGGGTCCCCTCAGGCTGCTGTAACAAAATGCCATCAACTGGGTGGCTTATATACAACAGAAATTTATTTCTCACAGTTTTGGAGGCTGGAAAATCTAAGATCAAGGCATCATCAGATTTGGTGACTGGTGAAGGCCCACTTTCTACTTCATAGCTCGTGGTCTTTTTGCTGTACCCTCACATGGCAGAAAAGGTGAAGAAACACTCTGGGCCTCTTTCATATGGGCATTAATTCCGTTTATGAAGGCTCCAGTTATGAACTAATCACCTCCCCAAAGCTTTACCTCCTAATACTATCACATTGGGGGTTAGGTTTCAGCATACAAATTTGGGGGAGGGGTCACAATCATTCAGTCCATAGCACTATCTTCCATATATTTGTTAAAAATCTCTTCTTTTTCGTGGTTTCCTTCTCATTCTGTTTGTTGTGGGGTTTTATTGTATTTTTTGAATAAGAAGTATGAGCAGAGCTCTGTTTATTTCTTTTAATTAATTAATTATTATTATTATTACTGTTATTTTACATTCTAAGATGTTGCAGAGCACTTGGGAGGGAGGAGGAGAGGGGAAGGAGGTTGGGGGTAGGGTGGGAGGAGGAGGAAGGGGGTGTGGTCAAGGCCCACGTACTCCCATCATTCTGGCAGGGGAGCCCAGGGGTTTTCTGGCAGCAGCTTGTTGGTATGTGGGCTAGATGTGACTTCAGGGGGATGTGGCTGAGGCCCTCGCCCCCTCCCCAACTCCTGGAGCCCAGGGTGCTTCCAGCAGAGGCTTGGTTGTGGCTAGGCTGGATGCAGACATCAGGGGTGTGGATGATGCCTTCAGACCCCCACCACCCTGGGTGGGGAGACCAGGGCCCTCTGGGCAGTGGCTCAGTGGTCATCTCTGGGATGGATGCAGACGTTGGGATAGTGTGGCTGAGGCCCTCACCACCACCCCCCACACTTTGGCTTGGGAGCCTGGGACACTTCTGGTGGTGGCTCAGTGGTTGTCACTGGGCTGGATGCAAATGTTGGGGAGGACATGGCTGTGCCTCTTGGACTGCCACTGTCCTTGCTTGGGATCCCAGGGTACTTCTGGTGGCAGCTTGGTGGTCATTGCTGGGCTGGATACAGATGTCAAGGGGCATGGCTAAGGCTGTCGGCATCTCCCACCCCAGTGTGGGAGCTCAGGGCACTTCTGGTGGTGGCCTGGTGGTCATCACTGTGCTGGATGCAGATGTTGGGGGAACATGAATGATGTCCTTGGCCCTCCCGAACCCTGGCTTGGGATCACTGGGAGCTTCTGGTCTTTCCAGATTTTAGAGGTGTTCCTTGGTGGTGTTCCACCTTTACTGGTTAATATTAGAACTTTGTCTCTGATCTCTGAGTTTTTTGTTTTTTCTTTCAGTTCTGTGTTGGATTATTTGCTATTCATGCCACTTAAACTCTGTACTGGAACTCATTTGTTGTCCTTTGCTTATTTCTAAAAGAGGGGAATTTCTTGTGGAAACCAGCACTTCAGCCCTGTGGTTGAACTACATTGCTACTTTGCTGCTGATTCTCTGGGGAAGGCTTTCTGTGCAGCTCAGGTTTTAATTGTTGACTTTCTAAGACTTCTGGGTCTTGTGAGGTCCAATACACCCTGTTTGTGTGCAAACTCTAGTCTGGGCCTGAGTCTTTTCAGCAAACTTTACTCCCTGCAGTTCTATACACCTGACCAGTCTCCACTGAGTGGTCCTGTACTGATTGGAGGGTGGATCAGCTGTCCATGCTGTGCCCCAATGTTCCCCCAGTTGGCCCGTCTCCCCCACCACCTGTACTCCAAACACTTCCCATGGGATGGGCCATATGCTGGTCCCTTGTGATGACTCACTGGCCTCTGAGTGGCTCCTTTTTTCAGCTGCTCTGGCTCCTCACTCCTATGTGGGTCCATGGGAAGCCTGGTAGTGGTCTTGCTGGCCTGGGGGCACCAAGGCCCTCTTCACGCCTGCAGCTTGCAAGCAACTTCATACGAAGGGCATGGCTGCAGCTTTTGCCAACTCTTGTTCCATGTGCTCACCAGGGCCAGCCTTGAAGTGGCCGGGGCTCGAAATGGTTAGAACAATCCTTCCTTTCTCTCATCATGGTTTCTCCTGCCTTCATGAACTCCGTAGGTTTCTCCTCCTCTTCCCCTAAGCTCTAGCAACCCCAGCTTGGCTGTCGTTGCTTTTCAATAGTTGTAATACTTAAAAAGTAATAGTTATAGACAGTAATAGTTGTAGACTATATAAAAGTAATAGTTGTAGACAGTACAACTGATTGTGAGAGAGGGTGGCGCTGGGTTGATTGTGGGAGAGGGTGGCGCTGGGTACTGTCTATTCCATCATCTTGATCAAGAAGTTTTTTTTTATTATTTTAAAAAATTCCTTTTATATTAGTTGAACTTGAAGTCCTAACTCAGTTGATTATTCATCATATCACCACAGAATGGATATTGATCAATCTCATGAGCATAAATCAGAAATTACTATTTTAAATATGAACATATTTTTAGTTTTAGGCATTTTTGTATTAGTTAGCCAGTTGTTTTGGCTTCTAAAATATGTTAGTGGGGAAAACATTTTATAAAATTCAGTACTTAACTGGATTAAAGCCTATGTGTGATTGAGAGATGTGTACATGTTACTGCATGTGCACTACATATGTTGTATAATTTAAAGGTTAGATATTTTTATTTTTTGTTAAAATGTTATGTGTTTTCAAATTTAAAAACTTGATTTCTAATTTGAGATGCAGATACTCTAAATTAAGAAATCCTAAATAAAATGTTACTATGCCACTAACATTTTTATTTTAAATTTGATATTTTTTGTACTTTTATATAATTGTGTCCACTTACATCTTACAGTATTTCAACAAAAACTAAATTTAAACAAGAATGAATATGTTTGTTTCTGGGCTTGAATATCAACCTGGTTTTACTTTACAAGAACAAAACAGTACCATATTGTGTTAGTATTGATCACATCCACACAGAGTTATAAATATACTATTCATATATCTACAGCTCAAAACACACTCATTAAAGAGTGTAAAGACATAATTTCTACTATGCTTAGGAAAGTAAACTATAAATCTTTTGTGCTTCAAATGGTGACAACAGAAAGCTCCCGTACGCCATGTCATCAAACTACACTTGTTATGTATCGGCAACACCATCAAAACAATATCACAGAAGAAACATAAAAAATGCTCTTTTATTAGTTAATTTAAAAATACAAAATATGCAAATTGGGTAAATAATGACCCATAATTGTAAATAAATACTTCCATATTGAAAAAAATCATATAAACAAAGCCTTTTAGGGCCAGCCCGGTGGCGCACTGCTACAGTGCGCCACTTGGGAAGTGTGGCGGCGCTCCCGCCGAGGGTTCGGATCCCACATACAGACCGGTTCCCACTCACTGGCTGAGCGAGGTGCAGGGAGCAACAGCGAGGGTTGCGATTCCATTGCCGGTCCCGGGCCGGTACGGGCGCGACACTGAGGGTTGTGATCCGTTGCCAGTCATGAAAAAAGACAAAAAGGAAAAAAAAAAAAAAAGCCTTTTAATTTTAGTCATTGATTTGGTAAATGATAGAATACTGGTAAAGCCTTCCTAATAGTAAATTTCAGAAATGCATAACTAATTTTTGATATGTGATCATTTAAAAGGCCTTTCATCATCATCCATATTGTTATCACCATGTCCATCATTGCCTCATTACCTGAGAAGAAACCTAGGATGAAGAGCCAGAACACCAGACTTTAATTCCAGTTCTGCCACTAACAGATGTGACCTTTATTTGGCCCTTTTTGCTTAATTTACTTAACTTTACCTAAGTTTAAGGTTCCCTGTAGATACAATATGAAAACACAATGGTTAACCTCCCTAGCTCATGGAAATTTTGCATAATTACATGAGACACTTTACAGAGAAGGACTTTGAAAATTATCATTTTCAACCTAAGAAAGCTTGTGGAAGAGTAGAAATTTTCAAGTTATACATATGCAGGGAGAGGCTTTATGTCTTTTTATAGGAAAGGACATATTCCCTGTGTCATATATCTTGCTGAAACAAAGTTTAAGAATCAAAAATTTAATTCTTTATATTTATATGAATAGTTTATTTTATAACTTTAAGGTCAAATTCAAGACAGTGTCTAATCAAGGGCATTAATGATTTCAGAGCTTCAGTTCTGCCTTTAGCATTAAAGACGTTATTTCCAGGAAAGAAAGTGAGGGTTTGGAGTTTCGAATTACAAGGGTAAGGAAATTATTTTTGTTTTTCATGTACTGGAAAGTGGAATAGATTTGAGTTATCTCCAGAGGAAAACTCTGGAGCCAGAGTCTTAGCTCTTCAACTTACCATTTACTCCTGCCTTGCTTTCTCATCTGTGAAGTGCAGATAATAACTACTTACTGCATAAAGCTGTTGTGGGAATTATATAAGTGGGGAGTAGTTAATTCAAACTTCTGGCACCTAGTGACTGCTCAATAAATGTGACCAATTTGTACAATGGCGACCAAAGCCAACAATGAAGAAGGATACTAAACCATGTCACCAAGACCAGCACTGTTTTACAAGTGAGTAATCATGGATTCCAGTCTGGGTGTATGTGTTAAATAGTGATGTACTGTATCCTGAATTGTATGTTGTGAATATTTACATTGGAGAAAGCTTTGAAATGTGTAAAATATGGTAGGGTAGAAAGAAAGGTCTCTAGCCTTTGATCGGACCATACAGAGACCTATATTTTCACTGCACTTTGACCCAAGATAGTTAACCAGGCAATAAATTGCCAGATATACAAAACTCAGATACCTGTTCCTTGGAAATTTCTTCTGTTCTTCTTCTGCCATCTTGTCTATTCCAGCCTATTGCCTCTTTCTCTTATTTTCTCTGCCTCTCCAATATTAAATTTCAGCTCAGATCTTTCTGGCTTTTTCTTTTCTTTTTCTTTCTTTCTTTCTTTCTTTTTTTTTTTTTTAACACCCATTTCATATGCTTCTTGAGTTTACCTATTTTTGACCTGCTGTATGTGACTTTTAAATCTGACACTTAGACTTCATAAAGCCACCACTTCCAGTCAGATATGCTCTGGTCACTCATACCCTTGCCTCTCTGCCCACCCACAGAACCCACATGTGCTTGCCCTCAGACTCTCTGATGGACCAGAATGAAGACATGATTTTGTTGCTTTTTCCAACAAAGTGTATGTTCCTTCTACCCTACAGGAATGATTCCCAAGCCTTGCTGTGTACCAGAAAGCACACGTGGTAAGGTTTTAGGTTTATTGTTTGTTTTTAATTATAGATTACCAGATTCCATTTCAAACCTACTGAAATGGAATCTGTATGCATGAGATCCAGGAATCGTTATTTTCAAGTATGTTCCCAAAGGTTTCTCATGCAACCAGCCTAGCATCAAGCCACAGAATTATGTTTTTGGAAATCAGTGTAATTGACATTTATTATACTCCTCCACAGCAATATGAAGGGCATGCGAGTGTGGGTTTTATAATGTTCGGCATTGAACTCCCAGTACAAAATGTAGTGTCTAACATGTTTTAGTCCTCCAGTAAATATTAAAGTGACAAAATGAGTGAGTCAATAAATTTAGTGCCTGGATCAATATAAGGCAAGTGGAAGGAAAAGAGAACCAGAAAAGAAGTTAGTGTAGGAATGGAGGAAGACAACAAAGTGACAACTACTCTGTTCTCAAGTAGAAGAATAATATTTTTAAAGAACTGTCAGAACCTTTGTTTCAAAATGGTTGGAAACCTGATTTTAGGAAGCTATAAGAGCAGCTTGTTTCCTGGGACTTTTCACGTCATTGCTTCATTCAAGAAAATTTTGAAAACCTAATGTGAAAGCAGTAATCTAACAAAGAGGTTCATGGATACACTAAGTACATACTGTGAAATTTTTTGTCTTTTTGTTTGTTTAAAACATAATTGATTATACATATTTGTTGGTTACAGAGTTGAATATAAATACCTGTGTACAATATGTGATGATCAAATCAGGATGATTAGGATAGTCATCCTTACAAAAAATAATCACTATTCGTGACCCTTTACCAATTTCTCGCTAATCTACCTCCCCATTTCCCACCTCTAATAACTACAGTTCTGTTCTCTCCTTTTAAAAGTTCAGTGTATTATATTGTGGTTTTTATATCTTTCTTTCTCTTTCATTTATTTATTTATTTTTTAGCTCCCACTTACAAGTGAGAACATGTGGTATTTCTCTTTCTGTCCCTGGCTTATTTCACTTAAGATAATTTTCTACAAGCTCATCCATGCTTTTGCGAATGGCAGAAATTCACTCTTTTTTTATGGCTGGGTAGTATTCCGTTGTGTATATGTACCACATCTCCTTTATCCAGTCATCCATTGATGGACATTTAGGTTGTTCCATACCTTAGCTATTACAAATAGAGCTGGAATGAACATGGGAGTGCAGGTATCCCTTTTAAATGATGATTTCTATTCCTTTGGGTATATACCCAGCAGTGGGTATATACAGTAAATTTAAACTGAATGCTCAAGAACAAATGGTTTCTTTACACTTTCATGTCAGCTCCACTACATTTAAAATGTAGCTACTTAATCATGTTTTTATTATGACCATTTCAGATATTTCTTTCTTGAGTTTTATGCTTGCTCTTTGGTGCTAACCAGATTTTTAAAAAATTCACAGGACAATCACTTATACTCACAAATCATGCATGATGTCTAATTTAAAACCTAAACAGACTCAGTTTCTTATGTCACATATTGGAATTCTACTGTATTCTCTGATGACTTCTATGATTTCTATACAAAGTTATTTTTAAACCCACATGTATACTCTAAACCAGATCAAGCTGGGTTGGTTGATTGTATACCAATCAGCATCATCTTCTCTTTTTTCTTACTATGTTCATAAATGGCAGAATAGGGTTGAAAGCTTATTAACATCATTAGAACTAGCTGCAAAGTACTGGCAATTAACATCAGCTGCAACAAGTGCAGTCAGAAAGGTCTTCTCTTCTTTTTCTTTTTTTTTTTTAAATTTTAGTTGCTTACACTTTTAAGAGATTGGTGTTTTGTAGTGTCTCTTTTTTGGTGTACAAGAAGACAAAAACCGCCTTCATAAGCTTTTTAAAATCTAGTTGTATCTGGGCTTCTGGTCAACATGGCAGGATAGAGTCTCCAGCATCACTCTCTCCTACAGATCGATCAATTTACAGCTATAAAAAAGCAACAACAGCCAAGCTGGGGCTGCTAGAGCTTAGGTAAAGAGTAGGAGAGACCTACGGAGTGCGTGAAAGCAGGAGAAGCCATGATGAGAGAAAGAAAGAACTGCTCTGACTGTTTTGAGCCCTGCATGCTTCAAGGTTGGCCCTGGTGAGCACACAGAGCAGGAGCTGGCAAAAGCCTCAGCTGTACCCTTCCTATGAAGTTGCTTGGGGGTGTCAGGGGAGTAGAGGTCCTTGGTAGCCCTGAGGCCAGCAAGACCACTAATAGGGTTATTGTGGACCCACTTAGGTGCGAGAAGACACACAACTGAAAAAAAAAGGAGCCACTTAGAGGCCAGTGAGTCGTCGCAAGGGACCGGCAAATGGCCTGACTCATGGAATTGGTTTGGACTATGGTCGGTGGGGGAGATGGGCCTATTGGAAGAAAACTAGTGCATAGCATGGGCAGCTGATCTGCCCCCCAATCAACACAGGCCCACTCAGTGGAGACTGGTCAGGAATATAGAACCGCAGGGGGTTCAGGTTGCTGAAAAGACTCAGGCCCAGACCAGAGTTTCTACACAAACCAGTGTACCAGATCTCATGAGAGCCAGAAGTACCTATAAAGTCCACCATTAAAACCTGAGCTGCACAAAATCTTTCCTCAGGGAATCAGCACCAAAGCAACATTTTAGCTCAACCACAGAGCTCAAGTACTGGTCCCCATAGGATGTTCCCCCATTTTAGAAGTAAGGAAAGGACATCAAATTAGTTCCAGGGCAGAATTTAAGTAGTAAGAACAGCAAATAATCCAACACAGAACTGAAGGAAAAAACAAAATACACATAGACCAGAGACAACGTTTGATATTAACAACTAAAGATCTCACATCACCAAAGAACACCTATAAAACCTAGAAGGACTGGAATTCCTCTTGGCTATGAAGCCAGGGAAGAGAGAGTCCTGGGGGCCTCAGCTGTGCCCCCTGACACCCAAAACCTGCCCAACAATGAGTACTGAGCTGCTGCAGCAAGTACCCTGGGCTCTTCCAAGCCAGGGCAGTGGGGGGCTGGGGGCCTTAGCCATAACATCCTGACACCCACAACCAGCCCTGTGATGACCACTGAGCCACCACAGAAAGCACCCTGGACTCCTGAGCTGGGGTGGTGGGGGGATTGAAGGCTTCAGCCACATCCCCCTGATATCTGCACCCAGCCCAGCAATGACCAAGATACCACAGGAAGCCCCCTGGTCACTCCTGCAGGAATGAAGGTGGTACCACATGACTCAACCCCACCCCTCCTTCTTCCTCCTTCTCCCACCCTATTTCCTTCCCCTTTCCCCTCTCCCCCTCCCCGCCAGCTGCTCCACAACAACGTCATAGAATGTAAAAGAATAATACTAACAAATAAACTTTTAAAAAATAATAAATAAATAAAATCTAGTTTTATCTATTTCTCTCTGACAGGTGTTATTGTGTTTTTTTTTTCTATTTTGTAAGTATACTTTTTAAACCATGCAATAGAGTAAGATGGTTCAGTTTTCTTCACCATCCACTTAGATTTCATTTTTCTATAGATCAGATTTTACCTCAACAAGATGCCCAGTATAAGTGCATTTGTTTCCATTCTTCGTAGATCTTAAATTGACTTCTCCATTATTCTAAGTGGGTTTTAATAATCTCTTCATGTGATCATTCCAAACACATTTTTGATGTATCTCCCAAACCCTAAAGTCCCATAAGATTCATTTTTCAAAATCAACAGGATGGAACTGGGAATGAGGACATGGCCTAGATAGGTTATAAGTGTATTTAACAGAAAATTGGTAATTGAGAAAAATAGTTGATTTTGATTATGATTACAGTAACATGAGTATACAAATATACAAGCCTATTGAATGATATGAATTATGAAGTATTTGTTTTATAGCTTTATGATTTAGCATATAATACACACTCATAAGAGTACTTCAAAAGTTCATGGAAAGATTTGTATTATCTTTTAATTTTATTTTTCCACAAAACTTTTGAAGTACCCTCTTGCATATATATATATATATATATATATATATGTGTGTGTGTATATGTATATATCACTTTGTATTAGACTTCGTGAGCTAGTAATTATATCAAATGAGAGCAGTTTATCTAAAATGGTTATGCAGAATTTAAATTACATTTTAGATTAAACCATGCTTTTATTTCCTTTGTCTCAAGCTTCAAAAGCTTGCATGCAAGTCCTATGACCCTTATTTCATCTTTGGACATCTTTACCAGGATCTTCAAACTCAAAACACTAATAATTAAATTTAACATACTTCCATGCTTCCATACACAGATAAATTGTTGCTGAACCTAATTCCGGCTGCCCACCACCAATTAGATACAAATGAATCAAAAGTCAAGTGTTGGTGAAAAGAGAAGGCAGCTTTATTCAGTATCAGTAACCCGAAGGGGATGTTAGGTTAACCCATCTCCCTTTCTCAAGTTAACAGAGGGTTTTTATGGGCTAAGAAAGGGGACCCAAAACGCAGGAGGGAGGGGCACAGAAGATGTGGGGACTCCGTATAAGGGCCAGGTACCACATCTCACAAAGGGTCTGTCTGAATTCTGTTCTCGTCCTTGATGTTACCTTGGGATGTTGCAGGATTTTGATTTGCTTGAGGGTGGAATCAGCATAGATTTATCGATGTCTTCCTTGGTTTTTCAAGGTCTGAAAAACATTCTACGTTTATGTAAAAAATGTCATCCTGCCCCATAACCAAGGTTTCAAACATCAAGTAACCATGGGAAAAGAGGGAAGTCAGAGAAATGCATGTTAAGAAGAAAAAACTGTCTTTTAAAATTTTTCTACAGCCCAGGAAATTTTAGGTCCCAACATGGCTTCAGTCCGACTTACTCAAACAAATCTATCTACTTCTTGTACCTGCCTAGGACTATGTATGTTATCCTCAAGAAATAAAAGTAATGTGGGATTGAAGACAGTGTCCTCCATTTATGTATGTGAGTACTTTGAGGAAGACCCTTATTATCCAAGGACAGCCCAAAGAGTGGACCCCAGAACTACTGGATTTAAGTGAAATACAATTGAACTTATTTCATTGGTGTTCTAGGTTCACTCTATTCTTTCTACGTTCTCAGTTAATATTATTTCCATACAGAAGGAGATATTGCAAACATTCTGAAAGAAACCACCTTACTGAAGGAAGAGCACACAATCATTCCTGAGCCCCATATTCATGCCAACCAAAGTAAATGACAAAATTGGTGATGGCACACTATATTTTTCATCAAGTGCTCAACACCTGGCAGGAAAGTTAGGTACACTCATAGATATTTTCAGTTCATTGTGTTAAAGGCTCTAACAGAGAGCTAAGAGCATGTACCTCACACATGAGTCTGAGAAGATTTCATATAGGCACCATTACTCTTGGATGAATAGTCTTTATTAGGCATGAAAGAAAAAAAAAAGTTATTTTAGATGTAGTGCACCTGAGTTTTAAATACATGGAATTTTGGGGAAAAAATGAAAAATTTGGCAAAAGGAAAAATGTTCTGTGCGATTGAAGTGCAGGATATGTATGTTCCTAATGGGAGAGTTCCATGGTAGGGGAGGGGTAGTACCCAAAAATGCTATGGGACAGCAGTTAGGTACAGTTTGTAAGGGACTTGAATGCCACATTACCACACTTGAACTTTGTTCTGTGGGCAGTGGTGAGCCATTATAGATCTTTAATCAAGATTGTATTTATGGTTTAGAATGAATTCTCTGGCTAGAGTGTGGAGGATAGTACAGAAGTAGGATGAGAACAGAGGCAGGGAAAAATAGAAAACTCGAAGCGTGGGTACACTTTAGGTAGAGGGTGGGAATAGAGAAAACATGAATTATAGTGATATTTCCCCCTCATATCCCTTACTTATCCATTACTTCTGTGTATTTTCTTGCTAGTGTCTTCTCTCAAAGCATTTTGTTTTCATGTTTAGCATTCACATACACTGATTTCTAGAATCTTTTACCAGGAAATCTGTGGATGACAATGGATGGTTGTCAAGCCCACATTTGACTGCAGAAGCCAGTTTCTATTTGGAACAAAAGGCTAGATTTGGCTAATCACACTGATAATTTAGAAGCGGCTGAAGTCTCCCACCTCTTTGCAGGTGGAAAGATGAAGATGCTTCCTCCTGAATGACAAACACTGAGACTGTGTTGTGTTTCTGACAAAACTCCTTTTACTGTGAAAGTAAGCTGATGAGCCCCACAGGTTCCTCTTCTCAACTGTCTGTAAAGCCATTGGTGAAATTTTTCCTTATTATACTGAGGTTGATTCCACAGTATAATCTATTTTCCCCAATAAAATGACTTTTCAGGATTTTGTCTGATTGCAATGATAAATGACAGTTAACTGTTTATGGATTTAAACAAACACTCCCATGTCCTAGGTGAGACTCATCCTTTTCGAGCATGTTAGTTTACCCAAGTTAACAAAAAACAATATTTTGTAATTGTTATGAGCTTATCTTCTTTATGCCTGCTGTGACCAAGAGAGGTATGAGTATTCATTCATATTTCTGTCTTAGATATCTTGCCCTCCTTCCCTTTCTAGTTCTTCACCTACCTCTGTGATTAAATTTTCTTCAATTACACCTCTGTGTGTAAATAAGGAGGAACTGAGTCCTTTAGTACATGATTGGACTTGGATTTGGTCCTGTTAGAACCTGTAGTTGTTAAAACCCGAAAGTTAATATATTTCAAGAAAGAGAGTGGTGCTTCAGACCAGTGCAGAAGAGAAAAATGCAGCTTATGTTTTGTAAGGTTTGTCCGGGAAACTGAGAAAGGTTGGTATCATTACTGAATATCTTTATTCCTTTCCATCTGCCAAAGTGTGTCAAGGGACTAATGTTTTCCTTGCTTGTTATTTTGGTCTATGTGCTATGTCCCATC
The DNA here is from genome assembly GCF_000696425.1 of Galeopterus variegatus. NCBI lineage: Eukaryota > Metazoa > Chordata > Mammalia > Dermoptera > Cynocephalidae > Galeopterus > Galeopterus variegatus. Next base: position 1,043,511 of record NW_007726130.1, on the reverse strand, counting down.
AGACATTTAAAGTAGACATTTAAATGGACAAAGTGTCATAACTCATAATATCTTCTTTGCACTTAACTACTTATCTAACATTACAACTTTGAACAATGCTTACTTACTCTCTGACTCAGTTTACTTCCCTTTAAAAGTGTCACTGTCACATAGAGTTTTTTTCTGATATTATGAGACTGTGTTTATTGTTCTAGTTATTTGCAAAACACACTGAAAAGACCCCTAATGAGAGGGAAGATTATACTCATAGAGAAGACTAGAGGGCATGATAGCATGATAGCTTGTTCTTTAATTTATTTTACAAATATATGTTGAGTGCCTGGTATTACCAGGCACACAGATGTTTTCACTAAGCTGACAAAATTTTATGCGTAGAAAGGACTGTTGAGGGTCTCTATTTTTATAAAGGTCCAAGAGAGGACCCAATATTTAAATGCATTCTTTAATTTTTATAAGCACACTACTTAAATAACATTAAGCATGTTATATAAAAGAGGATTTTAGATCAGTTATAAAGAATATCTGAGTGGGGAGAAAAATAGAGCTGTCCAAAAGAAACCCCTGATGGACTTCCTAGTGACTTGTGTCTGTCATCAATTGACATGCTCATACAGAAGCCGTTTTTGAAAAGTCTGATAGAGTTAATTCCATATTAAGTGAGAGGTTGAACTACACTGTGATTTCCAACTGATACATTCTTTAATTCTATTTATGTCTGTGAATGATCCATATGTCAGCCATTTTTTTTCTCATGCCTGTCATGGAGCAAGCCATGCTCTCACCAAAGAAAATGCATAAACATTAACAAGAAATAAACAGTTTACAAACATTTGGTTGAAGAAATAGAGAAGAGTGATTTATGATTTATGGTCAGTCTTGAGAATGCATCCATACTTCATAGACTTCACATTACAGTCATCTATTAAGTATTTGTATCACCTCACAGCATACTCCGAAAAAAAATTCCTTATGTGAAATCTCTGAATGCCAGAAATAAGTATGAGGTCGAGAATAGATTCTACTTGATAATCTTAATATCGCTTCTTTTAGTCTGGTCCAAGATATGCTTCACCCAGGGAATTCTAATACTTTATGTCAGACCAAGAACCACTATGTGGAAAGAGGAAAACTTATGTGTACTGGTTGTTGGATACAAAACCAAAAGCTCTTCCCCTAGACAATGCTTTGTACTGATTTTGGTTTTTTTCTTATTGGTATATGTGCTGATGCAGCCTTTCTTTCTCAAACAAAGCTTTTAGAATGTGCAGGCAGTAAATTATAGGCCACCTCTATATAGCTGCTCTCAAATATTTTAAGAGTAGAAAAATAACAAAATTGAAGATTTAGAGGTTGACACAGAACTTATTCTTATCAAATAAACCAGGTTTTCCAAAAGTGAAAAACTATGTCACAATAAGATGGAATAAAGTCATCTGTCTTTTTAAAAAAACTCAAAATATTCTAACATTTATTTGTACGTATTTGTGGAGTACAGTATGTTGTTTCAATACATGCATATGTTGCACAATGATTCAACATATTATGGTAGACAACATAGTTTTGTACCCATTAGTCCACCACTTTACCTTCTCCCCTCCCAGCCTCTGATAACCATTATTCTACTCTCTACTTTTATGAGAACAACTTTTTTTTTTTTTTTTTGTGACCGGCAACGGGATCACAACCCTCGGTGTTGCTCCCGCACCTCGCTCAGCCAGTGAGCGGCCAGTCTGTATGTGGGATCCGACCCCTCAGCGGGAGCGCCACCACACTTCCCAAGCGGCGCACTGCAGCAGTGCGCCACCGGGCCGGCCCAAGAGAACCACTTTTTATTTAATATTCTACATATGATGATATCATGCAGTATTTGTCTTTTTGTATCTGACTTACTTCACTTAACATAATGGTTTCCAGTTCCATCCCTGTTGCTGGAAATGATAGGATATCATTTTTTATAGCTGAGCAGTATTTTATTGTGTATATACCACAGTTTTCTTTTTATCCATTCATCCATTCATGGACATTTATGTTGATTCCATCTCTTAGTTGTTGTGAATAGTGCTGCAATGAACATGGGAGGGCAGGTGTCTTTTTGACATATTGTTTTCATTTCAGTAATGGGATAGTTCGGCCGTAGGGTAGATCTATTTTTAGTTCTCTGAGAAACATTCATACTGTTTTCTACAGTGCCTGTACCAATTTGCACTCCCACCAGCAATGTAGGAGAGTTTGTTTTTTTCTGCATCCTCACCAGCACTTGTTATCTCTTGTCTTTTTGATAATAGCCATTCTAACTGGAGTAAGATGATACCTCATTGTGGTTTTATTTATTTTTTATATTTTTTATTTTTTATTTTTTCCTTTTTTTTGTCTTTTTTCGTGTCCGGCAATGGATCGCAACCCTCAGTGTCGCGCCTGTACCAGACCGGGACCAGCAAGGGATCGCAACCCTCGGTGCTGCGCCCGCACCTCACTCAGCCAGTGAGCGGGAACCGGTCTGTATGTGGGATCCGAACCCTCGGCGGGGGCCCCTCATTGTGGTTTTAATCTGCATTTTCCTACTGATTAGTGATGTTGAGCATTTTATGATGTGTCTGTTGGCCATTTGTATGTCCTCTTTTGAGAAATGTCTTTTTGGGTCCTTTGCCCATTTTTTAACTGGGTTATTTATGTTTTTGCTACTGAGTTGTTTAAGTTCCTGGATATTACACTCTTGTCTGATGTGTAGTCTACACACACTTTCTACCATTCTGTAGGTTGTTTCTTCACTTTGTTAAGTGTCTCTTGCTGTGCAGAAGCTTTTTAGGTTGATGTAATCCCATTTATGTATTTTTGCTTTAGTTGTCTGTGCCTTTGTAGTCTCACTCAATAAAAGCACTTTGCACCCCCACTTTGTACAACATTTCCCCTATGTTTTCTTCAAGTAGTTTCATAGTTTCAAGCCTTAAATTTAGGTCTGGAACCATTTTTAGTTGATTTTTGTGTATGGTGAGAGATAGGGGGTCTAGTTTCAATCTTCTGCATGTGGTTATCCCTTTTTTCCCAGCAATGTTTATTGAAAAGTCTGTCCTTTCCTCACTGTATATTTTGGCACCTTTGTCAAAAATCAGTTGGCTGTAAATGTGTGGATTTATTTTGGGTCTCTCTATTCTATTCCATTGGTCACTTTATCTGTTTTTATGATAGTACCATGCTGTTTTTGTTAATATAGCTTTATACTATATTTTGAAGACAGAAAGTGTGATGCCTCCAACTTTGTTCTTTTTGTTCAAGCTTGCTTTCGAGATGCAGGGTCTTCTGTAGTTAGATATAAATTTAAGAATTTTTTTCTATTTCTGTGAAGAATGTCATTGGTATTTTGATAGGGATTTCATTGAATGTGTAGACTGCTTTGAGTAACATGGGCATTTTGATAATATTAATTCTTGTGACCTATGAACATGGGATATCTTTCCATTTATTTGCATCTTCAGCTTTTTTCGCCAATGTTTTATAGTTCTAATTATAGAGGTGTTTCACTTCCTTTTTTAAAATTACACCTAGCTATTTTATTTTTTTGATGACTATTGTTAATGGGATTACTTTCATAATTTCTTCTTCAGCTTTTTATATTGGTGTGTAGAAGCACCATTGATTTGTGTGTCAATTTTGTATCTTGCCACTAAACTGAATTCGTTTATTAGTTCTAGTTTTGGTAGAGTTTTAAAGGGTTTCTGTGCATAAGATCATGTAATCTGCAAATAGGGATAGTTTGACTTCCTCTTTTCTTATTTGAATGTCCTTTATTGCTTTCTCTTGCGTTATTGTGCTAGCTAGACCTTCTAGTACTGTTTAATAAGAGTGAAGAAAGTGGAGTTCCTTATCTTGTTCCAGATCTTAGAGGAAAAACCTCCAAGTTTTGTCCATTCAGAATGATGTTAGCTGTGGGTTTGTCATATATGGCCTTAATTGTGTTGAAGTACATTTCTTCTATACCTAATTTGTTGAGTGTTCTTATCATGAATTTTGCATTTTATCAAATGCTTTTCTGCATCTATTCAAATGATCATGTTTTTTTTTCTTCATTCTGTTTCTCAGTGGATTTCTCAGTAGAAACCCTACAAGCCAGAAGAGAATGAGTTCATATAGTCAGAGTACTGAAGGAAAATACCATGAGCCAAGAATTCTGTATCTGGCAAAACTAAACTTCAAATATGAATGAGAAATAAAGTCTTTCCCAGACAAACAACAGCTGGGGGAATTCATCAGCACAAGAACTGACTTATAAGAAATGCTAAAGGGAGTTCTTTAGTCTGAAAAAAGCCAATGCTAAGAAGTAGCAAGAAAACATTTGGAGATATGTAACTAGCACAGCAAGTTCACAAACAATCTCTGAATACTCCAATGTTTTAAGGGTGGTGAATAAATCACTTACATCCTTAGTATGAAGATTAAAGGACAAAACTAACAAGACCCTAAAATGTGAAATAACCATATAAGAGATGGGAAATATTAAAAGATGTATCTTAAAACAGCAAACTGACAAAAAGTGTAGGAGGGGAGAAAGGGTCAAACCAAAGAGTTGGCTTTTGTTTCTTTCTTTTTTAGATATTTAAGTTATTATTAACCTAAAATAATTTGTTATTACTATAACATTTTTTTGTTAAGCATCGTGGTAACCATAACACAAAAACTTCAAAGAGACATAATAAAAAATAAAAAGTAAGAAATCAAAATGTAAAGCTGGAGAAAACCATTCAAATACAATGGAAGACAGGAAGACTTGTAAAAGAAGAAAAAAGGATCTACAAAACAACCAGAAAAAAAAAATAGCAAAATGACAGCAATGAATCCCTATATATCAATAATAACCCTAAATGTAAATAGATTAAATGCCCCAATTGAAAGACACAGAGTGGATGAATTGATTACAGAACAAGAACCAACAATATGCTGCCTACAAGAAACTCATGTAACCAATAAAGACACACACTGGCTGAAAGTAAAGGGTGGGAGAAAATAGTTCATGCAAATGGAAACCAAAAAAGAGCCGGAGCAGCTCCATATTTATATCAGAAAAAAACAGACTTCAAGCCAAGGAAAGTAAAAAAATGATAAGAAAGTTTATTATATAATGATAAAAGGATCAGTTCAACAGGAGGATATAAAAATTCTAGATATATATACACCCAACTCCAACTCTACTATTGGACCTACTGGAATAGATAGACTCCAACACAATAATAGTTGGGGACTTTGATACCCCACTTTTAGCAAAGGAAAGATTATGTAGGCAGGCAATTAATCAGGAAACACCAGAATCAAACTCTACTATAGATTGACGACCTACTAGACATTCATAGAATATTTCATCCAACAGCTGCAGAATGCATGCATGTTCTTCTCAGCAACACATGGAACATTCTCTAGAATAGATATATGTTAGGACAAAAAACAAGTCTCAACAAATTTAAGAAAAAATTAAAAATCATATCAGCTACCTTGTCTGACCACAGTGTAATAAAACTAGAAATCAACAGCAAAAAGGACACTAGAAACCATACAAATACATGGAAATTAAACAATATGCTCCTAAACGATGAATGGGTCAAAAAAGAAATCAAGAAGGAAGTTTAAAAAAATTCCTAGAGACAAATGAAAATCAAAATATGCCATACCAGAACCTATGTGATATGGTGAAAGCAGTTCTAAGAGGGAAATTTAACAGAAAAGAAGAAAGATTCCAAATAATCAACCTAACATATACCTCAAGGAGCTCTAAAAACAGGAAAAAACAAACCAAAAAATCAATAGAAGGAGAGAAATAACAAAGATCAGAGCAGAAATAAATAAACTAGAGATTTAAAATAATACAAAACATCAGTGAAGCAAAGAAGGATTTTTGGAAAATGTAAACAAAATTGATAAACCTTTAGCTAGACTGAATGACAAAGAAAAAAGAGAGAGAGATGACACTAATAAATAAAATTAGAAATGAAAAAGTAGCCATTACAATTGCTATCATGGAAATACAAAGGATCATAAGAGACTACTATGAACAGCTATATTCAAACTAGAAAACTAGAAGAAATGGATACACTCTTGGACATGTGGAACTTACCAATGTTGGAGCATGAAAAACTAGAAAAACTAGACAGACCAATAATAAGTAATGGAATTGAAGCAGTAATAAAAAGAATTTCAACAAAGAAATCCCCAGGACCAGATGAATGACTTTGCTGCCAAAACCTATTAAGTATTTAATAAAAAATTAATACCAATTCTTCTTAAACTTTTCCAAAAAATTGAAGAGAAGGCAATACTTTCAATCTCATTCTATGATGCCAGCATAACCCTCATACCAAAACTGGAAGAGGACAAAACAAAAACAAACACACACACACAAAGAAAGAAAATTGCAGCCAGCATCCTTAATGAACACAAATGTGAAGATCCTCCAACTAAACACTAACAAACATAATCCAACAACACATTATAATGAGTGTATACTATAATCCAGTGGGATTCATCCCAGAGATGCAAGGATGGTTGAACATACGCTGATCTATAATCATGATACATCACATCCAGCTTTTTCTTGCTGGCTTAGGTCCCTGTGCTGGATGCTAGATTAATTGCCAATATTAAAATTGAGTGAATAGGGAAGCAATTAAAATGTAAACTGTGCAAACCTGTGTTCATCACTGAGGGCTTCAGACAAAGGACAACAACCATAGATGTATAAGTTTCCTAACAAGAGTTACCACATTTAGCAAATAAAAATACAAGGTGCTCCACTAAATTTGAACTTCAAATAAATAATGAATTATCTTTAGTATAAATATGTTCCAAATATTGAAAAGATGTACTTATTCTAAAAAACATATTCTTTGTTTACCTAAAATTCAAATTTAACTGGATATACTATATTTTATTCAGAAACCCTACTCACAACCATTGATGTTGATATGCAAGGATAAGCAAAGTTGGGCAACAAAGTGAAGTTCTGAAGAGCTGTAGTCAAGTAAGCTTACGTCTAGAGCTCTGGAGTCTGTACAAACAAGGTCAGAGGATGATGACTATTGTGGTTTGAATGTTCCCCCAAGTTTATGTTGGAACTTAACCCCCAATAAGGTGGTGGATGGTGGGGCATTTAAGAGGTGATTGGATCATGAGTACTGTGCTCTTCTGAGTGGTTTAACTCATTCATGGAGTAATAGGTGATAGTTTAATGGGTTGCTATGGGCATGGATCTGATTGCTTATAAGGAGAACAAATGAGAGAGTTAGCTTTCTTGCTCATACAATCCTTTCTATGTGATACCCTGGTCATCATGGGACTCTGCAGGGACACCCAACCAAGAAGAAGGCTCTCACCAGATGTACCCTCTGTACTTTGGACTTCCCATCCTCCAGATCTGTAAGAAATACATTTTATTTCTTTATAAATTACCCAGTTTCAAATATTCTGTTATAAACAACAGAAAACAGAATAACACAATGGCAATGATGTGTTCACTATGTGTCAAACAATGCGTTACCACATTTAGTACTCATAAAAATCCTCCCACAAAGATAATGGTATGAGAAAAGAGATTTAGTCAGTAAGGGTTGCAGAGCTAATGAATGGTGGAACAGGATTTTGACCCTATGTGGTCTGACTGACTCCAGAGTCTGTGCTCCTCATCTTGGAGTCAGCACCTTCCACTTTGGTTCAAGGTTCTCACACGGCTGGTCTTACAAAGTCATTGAATGGTTGTAAATTTTAGTTCCTCAGATCTGTTGAAGAAATAATTTGAACTTAAAGTCAGGAGATGCTTGGGGGTTTCTAATAAGACTATTTACAACACTTCTGAATTAATCTCTGCCCATGTGTTTTGTAAAAATTTAAAAAAAGTCAACAAATTCCACTAAGTGGGTTCTATAATGATTTTTTAAAAATTATTAATGACTTATTATTATTATTATTATTATTATTATTATTATTATTATTATTTACATTCTAAGATGTTGTTGCTGAGTGGTGGGAGGGGGAGAGGAAGGTTGGTGGGACTGGCTTCTTCACTGGGCTGGATGCTGATGGTGGCAGGGCATGGCTGAGTCCCTTGGGGTCCCCCCTCTACCCCAGCTCAGGAGCCCAGGGAGTTTCTGACCTGATTTGAGGCAACATGCTATACTGACAAATTATTGGTACCATTTAATATTATTAACTTTTTAAAATAGAATGACTAGCATCCATTTGTCAAACATTTTCTTAGAACCTATTTTGTACAAATCACTGTGCTAAGTAAGAGCTGTGGAAGGGTACAACATAAATAACCCTAGGGAAACAATAGCTAACAATATTCTATTGTATATTTCAAAATAGCCAGAATAGAGGATCTTGAATGTTATAACCACAAAGAAATGATAAAACTTTACGTGATAAATATGCTGACCATTCTTATTAGATTATTATACAACATATGCATGTATTGAAACAAAAAAATTGTACCCCATAAACATGCACAATAAAAGAAAAAACAGTAAAATAAATAAATAATTACATAATGATAAATAAGTTATCTCACTTTTCCTCAGGGAATTTACACTTTAATTGGAGAGGCAGACAAATAAACAACTAGCTCTTCAAATACCAGGCAATGTGAATAAGACCTTTTGCAAAATTGTAAGCAGAGTGCATTGAGAATACAGAGGATAATAGATTCTCTTTGAGTGAGAAAGGTGAAAGGATATAGAGGAGAGGAAAGGGACACAAGGCAAACAGAATAACAAAGTTAAAAAAAAATCAAAAAACTAAACAGGCATCTCTATGGTTATTTTGCTTATGGAGGAAATAGTAATTTAGATGTACAAAAAATTGATAAGTATACAGTAACATTGGCTTAGAAGGAACATTTAGTCCTGCTATAATATTTTAAATCTAGGTTATTTTTTTTTCTGATGTTGCCTCACATGAAAACTTTTATTCAATTCCTTTGTTCTTTTAAACTGGTAAACTTGAATTTTGCTAATTATTTGAAGGTCATGTGGTCACAGCCTGCAGACAGATACAAATCCCAGAGATATGACTGAATTATGCATGCTCTGAAAAAAATTAACATGTAAAAGGTATCTACATTCTGAATTGCATATTTTGAGAAAAAAAAGATGAGATTCTATTTGTTACCCTAAAAATAAGATCAATCTAGTGTTGAAACACGATGTACATTAATAAATGAAATGGATCATGAATTTAGTATGTTTTCTCTATTATATCATAATTTGTGTTATTTGTAACATATTATTGGGCTTTGCTATTTAATGGCAATAGCTTTCTTTTTGAAAAGGTAGATATACTTCAGAACTTATATCTTTTCTGTGATGGCTTATTTCCATTGCAGGAAACTGTCTTTATTATGCATGCTAAGAAGAATATTGATCTGTTGTTCTCGATTCAGAGAACCGTTCTTGTTGTAAACACTAGAAATTTTCCAGCAAATAATTACCAAAATGATAGCCATCATAATTTTTAAAAATCTCTGAAATTTAAGTCATAAAAACAAGTTTGAAATGTTTCAAAAGATTGTACAAACCTCTCTGTGCCTTAATTTTCCTCCTGTAAAAATGTGAACAATACATTTAGCTATTTGATAGGGTGGTTGTGAAGATTAAATGAGATAATATAAATGTACTTACTATAGTACCTATCACACACAAAAAAAGCACAAATAAATTATCATATACTGGAAAATAAACTCCATGCTGGTGGGGCATTTTTTTTTTTTTTTTTCCCCCCAGACAAAAAAAAAAAAAAAAAAAAAAACACTCTTGGGCACATAGCAGATGGTCAATAAATAGTTTTGGAATGAATGGAATTAATTTGGCGAGGTTTCAGGAATAACCTCTGTTTACCTTCATGGATAAGTGTTTATAAAAGATGATTATCTCTCAGAATTTGAGCCTCTTCTCGAATCTGTCTGTGTTTATTTTTTTTTTTTTTTTTTTTTTTTTTTTTTTTTCCCCCCAAAAAAAAAAAAAAAAAAAAAAAAAAAACACTCTTGGGCACATAGCAGATGGTCAATAAATAGTTTTGGAATGAATGGAATTAATTTGGCGAGGTTTCAGGAATAACCTCTGTTTACCTTCATGGATAAGTGTTTATAAAAGATGATTATCTCTCAGAATTTGAGCCTCTTCTCGAATCTGTCTGTGTTTATATTTTACAGCCTTATCATTAAACATGCATCTGTATACCAAATACTTGACTCACTTCAACAGAAAAGGTAGCTGGGATAAGATTAAGAAGTCTCCAGCATTATGGATGTTGAGTCATTCACTAATATAAATATAAATATATACATATATATGTATATATATAACAAATATATACATATATATAATCAATAAGATGAATTAATGAAAAAATAATATATATTTTTATCATTATACAATATATGCAGGCACTGGGAAGATGTTAAAAAATGAAGATAAATAAGGCACTTCTATTATAGAGGAGCTCTCAGCTTGCATGTTGAGCCAGAAATAAAAATATAATTGTAAGATGTGCTATAACTGCTACCCATAAAGGTAGAGGTGTTGATGGTGCAAGCGATAAAGGGACCAGGGTTGCTTGGAACCACTGAGCTGGATTCTGATGTATGAGCGGGACAGGAACAGGTGATTGAAGGCAGGGATGGTATGTGCACCATGGTTAATTGAAGTAACAAATTTATGAATATCATATTTTAAAAGTCAGATATGATTTTCTAAAAACAGAGTCTTCATTCGGTGAAATATCATGGCCTCTCACTATCCTTCTCTACATTCTATTATTTCACTCTGCTTCTGCTTCTACACTCTGATGAAAAGAGCTGAATAAGTCGTCCATGTCAATGTGTCAGATAACTCATAATGCTTTAGAGGTTATTTCTTTCAGTTTTAAAGGGAGACAAAGATGACCATAGATAGAAGGAAGGAGATATCTGTGGGGCAGGGTTTGTAGAAAGGCCTGTACCTGAAGCCTAAATGCATAACTTTATGCTCTCCTGCCTTACTATATCATGCCACTAAGACCAATTTTGTTTTTTAGCTCAACAGTTACTTTCCACAAATAGATATGGATATAAATTAAGTGTCCAGGGCTAAAATGTATGCTTCATTTGCTAACGGTAGTGTTTTGTAAACAAAAACTTCTGTTTAAATGTGCTGGGCGTTGGTTTCAAAATCTAAATTCTTAGAAATTTTTGTCTGATACTCTTGAAGACTAGTCCTCCAGCTTTGACACTGCTGAGCCATGTTAAGGGTAATTTCATACTGTGTCTACCAGCTTAAGTGCAATTTATGTGACACTTTAAGCCAAACAATGACATATTTTTTTTTTACATTTACTATTTTGAGAAAATAATAGCTTTGTCTTTATTCTAAGTGAAAAATGATCTTGAAATAATTTACTTTTTTTTTTTTTTTTTTTTTTTGTGACCGGTAAGGGGATCGCAACCCTTGGTTTGGTGTCGCCCACACTGCGCTCAGCCAGTGAGCACACGGGCCATCCCTATATAGGATCCGAACCTGCAGCGGGAGCACCGCTGCACTCCCAAGTGCCGCACTCTCCCGAGTGCGCCACGGGGCCGGCCCAAAATAATTTACTTACATCATGGGTCCTAGCTTGTCTGAAACCATACTGATGATTTCATCAGGGCAAGCATAATCTAATAACTGTAGAAATGGCCTGGCAAACAGTACAGTAGAGGGACTTTCAAATGGTGAGCAAGAACTTCGGCAAAATGAAAGAGCGCACATTTTTCAAAAAAGATATATAAAAATGAAGTTTAATTCCAAAAGCATTTATTAATAAACTCTGAACAAATGCTTCAGATATGCTTTGTACTGCACTTTTTCACTTCTACAATAATTCTTTGTAGGATATAGTGCCAAATGCAATTATTAATGTTCTTTTGTCCTGTTGAAATTTCAAAATTTAAGTTCAAGGTTTGATAAAGAGGTTAAATCTCAGATGTTGGAATTTAGCCTATACTTGTACATAGCACAAATAGTAACAATGGAACCCAGAATACAATGAAGTAATCCTTGTATTACTGTAGCATGGCAAATAACAGGATTTTATTCATTTTTTTATGGATGAATAGTATTTCATTGCTTGTATATACCACATGTTCTTTACCCTTTCATCTGTCAATGGACATTTAGGTTGATTCAATATATGGAAATAGTAAATAGCGCTGCAATAAACACGGGAGTGCAAATCATTCTCCTTTTTTACTTTTAAATTTATTTTTTGAATTGAAACATAATTGATTATACATATTTATGGGCTACAGATTTGACTATCAGTATTTGCATACAGTATATGATGATCAAATCAATATTATTAGCATGTTAATCATTACCAATCATAATTATTTTTTGTGTCCCTTACCCAATTACTCCCTAACCCCCATCCCCCTCCTCCTTTCCCACGTCTAGTAACTATAGGTCTGTTCTCTCCTTCTGAAATTTCAATTTTTTGTGCGGTCCTTCCTTCCTTCCTTCCTTCCTTCCTTCCTTCCTTCCTTCCCTCCTTCCTTCCTTCCTCCCTCCCTCTCTCTCTCTCTCTGTCTGTCTCTCTCTCTCTTCTCCCATTTATGAATAAAAACATGCAGTATTTCTCTTTCTGGGCCTGGCTATTGCACTTACTCTGATTTTCTCCAAGCTCATCTAAGCAGCTGCAAATGGCAGAGTTTCATTCTATTTTATGGCTGAGTAGTACTCCATTGTATATATGTATCACGTTACCAGTCATCCGTCAATGGACATTTAGGTTGGTTCCATATCTTGGTTATTGTAAATAGAGCTGCAATGAATATGGGAGTGCAGGTATTCCTCTGCCATGATGATTTCCATTCCTTTGGGTATATACCCAGAAGTGACATTGCTGAATCGTATGGTAGTTCAACCTATAGTTGTTTGAGAAGCCTCCATACTGTTTTCCATAATGGTTCTACTAATTTACAGTCCTACCAACAATATAAAAGAGTTCTCTTTTCTCTATATCCTCACCAGAATTTGTTATTCTCTATCTTTTGATAATAGCCAGTCTACCTGGAATGAGATGATACCTCAATGTGGTTGTGACCTGCATTTCCCTGATGATGAGTGATGTTGAATATTTTTCATGTACCTGTTGGCCATTTGTATGTCTTCCTTTGAGAAATGTCTATTCAACTCCTTTGCCCATTTTTAAATTGGATTATTTGTTTATTTACTGTGAAGTTGTTTGAGTTCCTTGTATATTCTTATATTAATCCCTTGTTGGATGTAGAATAGAGAACCCAGAAATCACCCCAGGTATTTACAGCCAACTGATCTTCAACAAAGGCACGAAGAACATATGTTGCAGAAAAGACCTCCTCTTCAGCAAACAGTGCTGAGAATATTAGATATCCATGCAAAGAAGGATGAAACTAGACCCATACCTCTCACCATATACCAAAAATCACTCAAAATGGATGAAAAACTTAATAATAAGACCTGAAACTATAAAACGCTTAAAAGAAATCATAGGGGAATCCTTCAGGATGTAGGACTGGACAAAGACTTCATGAATAAGAACGCAAAAACACAAGCGACAAAAGAAAAAACAAGTAAATGAAATTAAAAAGCTTCTGGACAGCAAAGGAAATAATCAACAGAGTGAAAAGACAAACCATAGAATGGGAGAAAATATCTCTTTTACATACCGATTTTTTTTTCTTTGTGTAAATGCCCTGCAGTGGGATTACTGGATCATATGGTAGTTCTATTTGTAGCTTTTTGAACAGTCTCCATACTGTTTTCCATAATGACTCTACTAATTTAGATTCCAACCAACAGTGTATAAGAGTTTCCTTTACTCTGCATACTCTCCAGCATTTTTTTATATTCTGTCATTTTGATAGTAGCCATTCTAATTGGGGATGAGATAGCTCACTATGATTTTGATTTGCATTTCCCTAATGCTTATTAACGTTGAGCATTTTTTCATATATCTTTTTCTTGTTGGTGATTTGTATGTTTTCTGTTGAGAAATGTCTGTTCAGCTCATTTGTCCATTTTTTTTATCAGTTTTTTTTTTGTTGTTTTTTATTTGAGTTCTTTGTATGATCTGGATATTAGTGCCTTATCCAATGCATAGCTTGCAAATAATTTTCCCCATTCTACAGGTTGTCTTTTCACTCTATTGATTGTTTTCTTAGCTGTGCAGACACGTTTTAATATGATATAATAATATTTATCTGTGTTTGCTTTTCTTGCTTGTACTTTTGAGCACCTCTTCATAAAATCGTTGCCCAGCCCAGTGTTCTGAAGTGTTTCTTCTGTTTTCTTCTAGCAGTTTCATGGTTTTGAAACTTTAATCCATTTTCAGTTGGTTTTTCCATATGGTGACTATTAGGTATATAGTTTCATTCTTTTGCATACAGATATCGGGTTTTCCCAGCACATTTTATTGAAAAGACTGTTCTTTCCCCAGTGAATATTCTTGGCATCCATGTAGAAAGTCAGCGGGATGTAAATACGTATCTTTATTTCTAGATTCTCTATTCTGTTACATTGGCTTATGTGTCTTTTTATTCCAGTACCATGGTGTTTTGGTTACTATAGCTTTTAGTATATTTTGAAGTCAGGTACTGTGATGCCTCCAACTTTGTTCTTTTTGCTCTGGATTGCTTTGGCTATTCGGAGTCTTGTGGTTATGTACAAATTTTAGGATTTTCTATTTCTGTAAAGAATATCATTGGTATTTTGATAGGAATTGCATTGAATCTGTAGATCTTATTGATAGCCTGGTCATTTTCAAATATGAATTATTTCAGTCCATGAACATAGGATTTCGTTCCACTTCTTTGTGTCCTCTTCAATTTCTTTCATCAGCGTTTTATAGTTTTTATTTTTTTGTATAGACTTTTTAAAAAAATCTCTGCTTAAATGTATTCCTAGGGTTTTTGTTTTGTTTTGCTTTGTTTTGTTTTTTTCTAGTTATTGTGAATGGGACTATTTTCTTGATTACTTTTTTGTCTTGCTCTTTATTGACATATAGAAACATGTCTGTTCTCTGTATGATGATTTTGTATTCTGCAGCTTTACTGAATTCATTTATCAGTTCTGAGAATTCACAGATAAGCTTGGAGGACATTATATTAAGTGTAGTAAGTCAGGAACAGAAAGAGAAATACCCTGGGTTTCAGTCACATTATGAAGCTAAGAAAGTTGATTCCATAGAAGCAGAGAGTAAAATGGTGGTTACCAGAAGCTGGAAAAGGTAGGGGTAGGGGGGATAGTGAGAAGTAAATTAATGCATACAAAATTATAGGTAGATAGGAGGAATAAAATCTAGTGTTCTATAGTAATGTAGGGTGACTATAATTAACAACAATTTGTTGTATACTTACAATTACCTAGAAAGAGGATTTTTATTATTTCCAACACAAGAAATCATAAAAGTTTGAGGCAGTAGGGAAAATAAGTGGTTTTCAGAGTTTCAGATAGGGAAGGAAGGGAGGGAGGGATAAAGAGGTAGAGCACAGAGAATTTTTAAGGCAGTGAAACTATTCTGTGTGATACTGTAATGGTGAATACATGACATTAAGCATTTGCAAAACCAGTAGAACTGTACAACACAAAGAGGGAATTCTAATGTTAGTAACAGAAGAAACTGTGTGGAAGGTGTGGGGGATGGGAACTATGTGTACTTTCTGCTCAATTTTTCTCTAAACCTAAAAACACTATAAGAATAAAGTCTATCAGTTAGAAAAAAAATAAAAATAAAAATGGAAATATAACCTTGTTTTAGTTACAATCTTGGAAAAAAATTCATAAATGTCTTCTACTTGGAGTGTTTAACAATTAACATACATGTGGTATGCCTAGAGTAATGGGTGATACTAGCACCATGGCTTTCTCTTTATTTTGTAACATATATATAAACTTGTGGTGGCTGCAGAAAGAATTTTTAAGACAGCACATTTCTCCCAATGGCCAGGATGTGATAATATATTAAAAAGCAGCACAAAATCCTGTGAATTCTCGTTGATTACAAGTGCAGTCATTGTTTTATGACCACAGGTGCTGTCCTTGGCCCCTGCTCCAACATAATGAGCTCCACAGAATTCAAATGAGAACTACCAACATCATTAAGAAACATTTGACATAATCTAAGCATCTTTTTATTTATAAATCCTTGCTCTTTGAATAGAGACTTTTTTCTCATCTATCCTTTTAAAATTATAAGGAACTTTTATTTCTTCTATTAGTCAGGACTTTAGGTATGTCCAATTAATTTTCTCTGTTATAACCAAGTTTTACCTTACAACATTATATGCCCTTTGGATATACTGAAGAAATGGAACCACCAAAAGCTTGCTTACCTTGCCAAAGGTCACAAAGAAAATTAATTGCAGAGTCAGGACTAGAGCACAGGTCGTCCAACTTCTGCTCAACAGCAAATACACTTATCTTTATATTACAGAATTGTAGAGAACAGGACGTGGAGGCTGGCATCAGGTATGAAATACAAATGTAATAGAAAGAGCAGGGCAAAGTGATTATGTATTAATGAGACATTGATCTTTTATAGCATAATTTCTCAACGGGGGCTATATCACCCCAAAGTATTCAAAAATAGTTTTTTGGGAGAGGGGAGGGATAATTATACCATTTTACATATAAAGCACAGATATATATGTAGCATAGAAACAGATATTCAGTATATACATGGTTTTAAAATGTCATGGGCAGGTTATTAGGAAAGAAAAGTGTTAAAAAAACTTCTTATAGGGTGATAATGAATAAACAAACAAAAAGGTTTAGAAATATCATTATTATATGACATTTTCCAGGTCTAAGTCAGAAAAAAAAATAGAGTGTAAATGACAGACATGTAGCAAAAGGCAATAAATAAAGGTAATTTTATTCATTTCATCTCAAGTGAATAGTTATTTATAGAAAACTATCAAAATCAGGGATATCCTGGAGTTTTGTTGTTTGAATATTTTGGTAGGCAGACCTTTCAAATGGCCTCCAAGATACTCACTTCCTCCTGCATAATCTCCTTCTCCAAAATGCAGATATAATCCATGAATATGATGGGGTATCACTCCTGATAGCATACTATACTATGCTATATGGCAAAGCCGACAGATTTTGAAAATGTAATTAAAGTCCCTAATCCATTGACTTTGAGATAATCAAAAGAAAGATAGTTCTGGGTGGGCCTGACCTAATCAGGTGAGCCTTTAAATAAATAAAGAGGAAAAAATATATTGAAGTATTTCAATCATAGACTGAAACCTTATCTCACCCCATCGCTCTCATTTAGTCATGTTACCTCTGATTAGTAATCTCAGAGTGACCACTGGCCTTTTTATCCATCTACTTCTCCCTATCTACACTTCCTTTCTTGACTCCTTGATTCATCACTTTATTCTTTAGGCAGTAATGTCAATTCTTTCACTCTTCTATCAACTTAACTTCTTGGGCTTATCTGGATTTTAACTAGTTTTTATGACTGACGTTGTATTATTCACTTATTACCATATCAAATATTGTAAGTCCATGAGCTGTGTAATCACGATGAAGATCCTTGTGAATTCCCATGTTGTCACCTTGAACAGAATGCATGCAAATGTGTCCTGCTATGCTAGTAAGGCCAGTGGTCTAGTAAAAAACAGCAACGAGAATGATTACACATTTCCTGCCTTCCTATTAGCTTTAAGTGAATCTCCTCCACAGTTGGCAGTACTTGAGCACTTACTCAACCCTAGATGATATCCAGGAGGTCTCATTTATCTTAATTTCTACTGATAATAGACACAGATGTTTGGAGCAAACACAATGAATTGTGAATGCAGAGCAGCTCTCCAATATCACCTGGATATCTTTGTCCAAAACATCTCTTGTGAAATAGAAAGGGCACTAGAAATTAAAAACCATCAATGGCTTCTTTTATTTCTTTTCAAATTTGGAACTTTTAATCAGTAGCTATTCATCATATATTACCTAAATGATGAATCATCAGCAGAAGGCTACTTACTAGGTTGAGTCTCTTCTACCACAAAATACATGCCTAAACTGAAGTGAGCTGTAATTTCTACCAAGCAGCATGATTAGAATGGAAGCACTATATGTAAATAGTAGATCAAGTCAAGCATTATCAGGTAGAAATCTGCAATAGATGACTAACATATCAATGGGGAAAATTTATTGTCACACTCCATTGGTTTAAAATTATTTATTATTCAAATTTGCCTATACCAAAGTTCTCATTTTCAGTATCTAATGAGCAATTTATGGAATAAATAGGTGATGGCAATGTAGTGGGTTGACTTAAAACCTAGGAAAGTGACTTGCTAGAGTTTTAGCACATTTGATGAGTAGAAGAACCAAGAGGAATTTCTTTGAATCTTACTCCAATTAACATTAATAAATCCCGGTTCTATAAATTTTTATGAGTATCTATTCTATCAGACAACGTGCTAGGTGCTGGGAATGAATGAGACAAGTGAAATAGCATCTGTTTAGGAATAGTTCATTTATTGGTAGAGAAAATGGCAAAGTATAATCTGAAAAGCACTGTAATAAAAATATGAAAAAAGTTTTGTGATATCTTGGAGAAGGAAGTATGTAAATATACTAAGAAGAATAAAACAGGGCTTCACAGGGATTTGGTATTTTATTTTTCCAGTCATTCAGCAGATACTTAGTTTGTGCATGCTAAGCACTATACAGGAGTTCTAAGTAATGGCTTATGCTTATTTACCCTGGAGTAGTAGAACTTAACTTAACCCTCAAGGCCCTCTGCCTTGTAATCAACATTAATCCAAGAAGGAAAAAGTCTGTAATATAATCTCATTGAGTTGTTACTATGATTTTAAATTAGATTAAGCAGAAGTGACAATCTACTATATGCCAGGCATTTCTGGTACTTTATATAAAACATGCAATTTAATCTTCAAGAGAAATCATATTTTACAGAATAATTCAGTTCCACAAACATTTACTATTAAGCAGCTCCCCAGGGTAAGGCATTGCCATGGATGCTGGAGTACCAAGAGTAAGACAGCATGGCATTTGTCTTCATGGAGCCCTTGGTCCACTGAGAGACAGACATACATTTATAATTCTGATAGGATATATTAGTGCATATCAGATAGATTTATAGCACATGGTCCTGTGGGAGCACAAAAGCAGCACGCACATTCCAATGTGTGGGCTCCAGGAGGCATTTTGAGGAAAACCTGTTTGAATGAGACTTGAAGGGTTTGTGAGTAGGGGTTAGTTAAGTGCAGATACAGAGGAAGGGCATTCCAGGAAGAGAGGTCAGGCTGAGCATATTTGCAGAGGTGTGATTAAGAGAGCTAACACAGGTGTCATTAGCTCAAATACAAAATAAAGGTATTGAGGCTCAGTAAATTTAAAGAACACCTCCTAACATCCCTGCCAGGATCATGCTGCTAGTAAGTGATAGAGTCAAAAATAAAAACCTGGTGTTATGTCTGCAAAAGTTCTTTCCATCACCTTAAGCTGTTTCTTCACCAGAATTTAACATTTATGCCTGGAGACCTGGGAGTCTAAGCATTCTAGAGAGAAGAATTAATTGACGGTAAATGCCAAGAAGAAAGACATCAGACAGTTAAAGGAAATTTAATGAAAGAAAAATCAAAAGACAAAGGGCAGGTGACTGAAGGTAGAGAAAGAAAAAGCAGTGAGAATCCAAATTATAATGTGAATAGTTTTTATTAAAACATCTCGAATGCTGCCAGTATGAGAGCTTGCATATATCTAAATGTAGCCTTCTGTAACTTGCTCTGGCTCCTTGCCTAGTGAACACACTGTTTATCCCAATCACTACAAAGTTTGTGTTCCCATAACGTGAAGTAAGATGGAGGTCCTGACCCTTTCATTTCCAATTCTATTTTCCATACTGATATATGTCACACATGAAAAAGGCTCCAAAGCAACGTTCTGCTGACTTGTTCATTGAGACAAATAACTTTTGGGAAAGAATTACTGCACTGATGGTCTTGAAAGGCAGAAGAAGTTTCCACCGAGAGTTAAAGGAGCAAATCATTATTAACATTGGGCCTTTCTTCTTCTTCTTTTGTACCTTTTTGTCACTGTAAAAAGACAGACAAACAGAGCCAAACCAAAATGCACAGTAATCATGTTTCCAGCAAAAACAACAAAGCAATCTAGAGACCCTGCATTTTGAAGTAGGTCCTGCGCACCTATATGGTTGATGACTCAGGAATGGAACCAGAGAGAAATATCTATGTAGTCCATTGTTATTCCTCTTGAGAGTTGGCTTTTAAGATATGGCATTGTTTGACTGCATGAGAATATGACACAAGGACTTACGGTCCAAAAAAAAATAATAATAATAAAAGTTAATTAGTTGTTCAGTTCGGTACTGGGGAAATTCATTGTAAATTGACATACCAAAAATGCTACATCCACAATAAGAAACAAAGTGGCCTCAACTAAATATACCACAGTGGGAACACACCCCAACCAGTTTTACACTTCCCAACTTTTTGTTTGTCATGAAAATGTGTTAATTTCTGTTTCTCACCTGGCTTCATTGCTGTTGTAAATTAACTTCTTTCTGCTTCAGTTCATGAAGCAAGTTTTTAGTCTCTTTTTCTTTCTTAATGAAGGGCTAGTGGTGTACATTCTCTATTAGAAGTCTGACGGAGAATGCAATTCAGCCTTTTTTCTTGCAATCATTAAAAACAAATAAGACCAAAGTAAATGCTGTGAAAATTTGTATATTTTTAAAAAAAATATTAAGTTTACTGTATGCTTCCTTCACCTGCACTTTCACCCCCAGCTCCCTCACTGCCTTATGTTCAATAAAATCCAGCACCAGCTATTCACATGTTATCCACAAGGAGGCTATGTTTAACTTTTGTTTGCCCTGAAATAGCCTTAACAAATAGTGTTTTGGCATCATACAATACTGCCAATGTACACTGCATGCCTATGCCGCATTCTCATCACTACGACGTAATCAAACACACACATTTTCAAAAACAGCTTAGACTCTGTCACCAAAATACCAAAAGGACTTTAAAGCATTCTCAATTACCCAATTTTAGAAAACACCACTTTGCTTGACTACAAAGTATAGGGACAATCTTTTGGATACAATGGCCAGAAGTATCTGCTGAATGGAAATTGAGACAAGATCCAGTAGAACTGAAATGGCGGTCTCCTGAGTTTTCAGCAGGATCATGACTCTTTCACAAAGTTACTGTTCTTTCATAAAAAGGACGTGGGATGTTACAAGAGTTTTGCAGAGATTGGAAGTTCTACCACAGGGCATTATAGAACTATAATACACTTTTTCCTCCATAAACTATATACTATTCAAATTCCAAGTGATAAAAACCAGGCCTGGCAATAAATAACCTACTATCAGGTGGCAGTATGATATACAGGACCAGTCTTGAGTAGATCCTGTTGCAGCATATTGCAGAAAACTCTCAAGGAGAGGCTGGACACTGAGGCTTAAGGCAGGAAGCAGAGTTTATTGATGTCAGCACTGGCTCAGCAGACTATTGTCCCAAAGGCTGAGCCCTGAATGTAGTAGGAATGTTTCTTTTATGGCACATTTCTTCTGGGTTTTTTAGGGTAGAGGGTAACTATACATGGTAATGACTTTCTCTCAGGGTGGAAAATTCCATTACAGCACTGTCTGGTATGGTGGGGGTGCAGCTAGGTAAGTATGATAAGAGGGCTGGGTGTGGCCAGGAAAGCATGGGTGCCTCAATCCAGCAGGTAAAAATAAATTGTAGGAGCAGATAACTTATACTCCTGCTAGATGTCTGTATCTCACTCATCCCACATCTATGTCCTCTTAGGGAGTTCCTACTGGCCAGTTGACTAAGGAGAACAAATATGTGTGGCTATTAACAGATGGAGCTGTACTAAGTACTGGCACTAGCAGAAATTGTACTGTGGTGGTGCTATGTTCCACTCAGGGGTGGCCCTAAACAACACAGGCAAATGAAATCCTCCCAGTGAACATAATTTTGTGTAGTAAATCCGGTTGTCTAGTTTCCCTAGAAGAAGAGAAAACTGAAAATATGAACTTATGGTCATTGCTGGATAATCAGAAATTTGCAAAGAATAGGATTGGAAGATTGGTAAGGAGTTCTGTAGAGGATTTATATAAATAGACCTCTCAGAATGTGCATCTAGGTTGAAGATAAAAATCTCTGTCCCCTGTAAAAGCTAAAGAAAGGTCATTCAGTGAAGAGGAGTCTCAATAAGCAGATGAACAAAATCGCACATTCTGCATATGTTGAGAGTATGCTTAGCTATCTTCTGCTTGCTCAGTGAACAGATGAACAAACAGAACATGTACCTAGGATGAAGCTAATTCACCAGCTACATTATATTGACTTTCTCTCAACAAGGTAACCTGATTACCACAATTCCTGAGGGTCCAAACTGCCAATAGCAGCACCCAACACTGTATCTTCTTTGGTACTGCAAACAAGCCAGCTACCTGGAGCAAATTTAGTTTTCTGAACTCCATCCATCATTGTGGGGCTGTAATGCCCACATTGGAATGGAATTTATTCTGGATTTTCATGTCTGTAAACTTACAATTTACTTTAATATTCTATGATGTTCTCCAAAACAATGGCTAACTCCCTTCCTAAGAAAGTGAAACACAGATGTTGCCTATGGAATTCAGTGGCCTATAGCACAGAAGCGGCTACCCTAATAAAATGATAAATTGGCCAATTGAAGACCCAATTAAGGAAGCAGCAAGGAGATGACTTTTGAAGTTTGGAGTGCTGGACTATAGAATGCTGTATAAGCTATGAATCAGAAACAAATTTATAGTGTTGTTTCTCTCACACCAGAATGCATGGGTCCTGGAATCATGGGGTGGAATGAGAAAGAAATGAGACATGGTCCATTGCATGAATGTATACTGAGTCAGACTATGGCTAATGCCCCCTCTGGTGAAATGATCAGGGACTTGGAAAGAACAAGATTTAGGGATACATGACAAAAAGATTTGGGGAAGAGGTGTGTATAAGATCATCTCAGAACAGTGTGAGAATATTTTCAGCCCATGTGAATCTCACAGAAAAGCCCCAGTTGCAGAGAACTCTCTAACTTTCATAAACTATTTCAAATATACAAAAAGGTATTCATAAAAATATGACAAAAACCTGTGTACACACTACCCAGATTAAGAAATAAAAACATTACCAGTACTATTTAAGGTCACTGGGCAATCTTCCATTATCTTATTAGCCTTACTCTCTGTGCCTACTCCCAAAAGAAACCACTATCCTGAATTTGTTAATCCTCCATTCATGCCTCCATATGTTTATTACATATGTACATATCAACAAATAATATATAACATTGATTTTCATGTTTTTAAATTTTATATAAATGGGAACATATTATCTGAATCTTTCTGCAGCTGAACTTGTTTTATTTAATTAATTAATTTATCTATATTTTTGCTCAAGATTAGGAAAAACATCCATGTTTAATTTTCACTTAAGCATAATATTCCAGTGACTGAATTTCTTATGATTATAGTTATTCATTTTCCTACTGAGTACCATATAGATTGTTTCTAATTTACTTTTGCTATTGTAAATAATTCTATAATTTTTGCACCTGTCTTGTGCATTAGGTTTATCTTAGATTTTCTGTATAACTAATCAATCATAATGTTTGAAAAAATTCTCATTTCTAAACACTGTCTTGTACTTTACATAATGCATTATAAATACACACAAACATATATATGCATACATATATGTGTATATATGTGTATGGGCATATACACGTGTGTGTATATGTAACCTAATAAAAGATTTATTAGGTTAAACAGTCTATGGGTGTTTCTTCTGTGATTTGGTTCGAGAGCTTGAAGTCAGCAAGCAGATGGTCAGGAATAATACATTTCGTGAGGTGTAAGAGAGCGAGAGAAAACTGGAACTGCAAGGATGAGCTAGAACTCATAAGGATGGATTGCAACCCACATCAGTCGCTCACTGCCTCCAAGCCTCCAACTTATATGATGAGGGTATCTTGCAGGAGAAGCAGGTGCCCTGAATCATGAACCTAAACACACAACTGAACTAGGAGTTGGAGAAGCTGAAAAGTAGATTTGACAGGCTCTGGAGGACCTGTTACTAGCTGCTGCTGCATATAAACGAGTTAAGCCAGTAGACAAACTTCATGCATGAATGTCAACTGTACCTGTGGCTCAGCTTCAACCTTCTGAGTTTAAAAACAATATGGTTTATGTATGTTATATTTCTGCCTTACAAATTGCATGTAAGATGTCTCTTACAGATCATAGTAACTGGAATCTGCAAAGGGAGGATAATTCTGGAAAACATAGTTCCATTTTTAGATTTAAATATCATATAAATTTACCAGATTAACCATATTCTACATTTCCTTCTCTTTTGTCTCCATTTCTCTTTTTTTCTCTATTTCTCCTACTATTGAGATAGGTTTACTGCTGGTAATTATCTTTACAAATTAGTTCATAAGTTGGAGAACACTGTGAAAGACTCACAAGAGTATTAGGGATGGAAAGGAAAACACCTAGAAATATTGACTTGAAAATGGAAGAAGTAATTCTGGAAAATGTGAGTCTTCTCTTAGAGACAAAATGAGTGTGTTTTAGGTTGTATGATAGACTTGCATCATGTTGGGGAGGATAATATTTTGGGGAAATTGGAGGAAGTAAAAGGAGTCAACTGTGCTGGGCATTATCATCTGGTGACTGTGCAAAATAAAGTGAAAATCTTCCTTTTGGAAAATTTTCTTATCACAAATAGATTCAGTGGGAAGGAATTTTTTCATACCTAATTCCTATTGTATGGAACAAAAAATAAAGACCCTATACCTATTTATAAATAATTATGGGACTCTGAAACTTCAGTGAACATCATAATGATGGAACAAACATTTATAAACCGGATTCATCAAATAAAGCAACAAGAATTACACACTAAATACAAAGAACAATGGAATTTTTAGTATCTTAAGTGAATAATAATGGGGACTCTACAGTCAATATCCATTTACCATCCATTATTAGTAACAGATTTTCAGAAATGTCTTTCCTTTCCAGAGAAATTAACTGATCCCCCATTCAAGTATTCAGAGTATTTTAATATTACAACTTGTTAATTTCTACGTTCTTTATACTGTCCTGTCTTTGGAGACATTCTTATCCCTTATACAGTTGCCTCACTGGTAACAGATGCATAAAAGCTGCTCTACAGCCCAGATTTAATTTTTCTATTCCAAAACTTTATTACAGAAAATCCTGCTTTACTTCTCTTTTCTCTTCATCATTGGCTCTCTTTTATTCTAACTAAATTCATCAGAAGTGAAATAAATTTTCTATGTTATTAGTACAAATATACAAATATAAATATTCCAGAATAACTCTTCTCTTTTTCAGACACTCTGCTGAATAGAGGGAGTTTATTTTCAAGGAATAATTTTCTTCTATTATTGAATAATATGTGAGATAATAAACTTTCCTGGAAAAATATTCTTCAATAATTTTATCTATTTACACACACGCATTCGCTCACATGCACACATACACACACATGCACATACAAGAGTACTTCAAAAAGTTCATGAGATTCACATTATCTTTTAATTCCATTTTCCATGAACTTTCTGAGGCACACTCGTTTATAAATTGTTAGATGAAAATGAAAGGAGGCTATTGTTTTGGACTAAGTCCTGCAGTAGGCCCCAAAATCCAGGCTAAAACTCAAAATGGAGTCACCACTGCTAACTTCTATTTTACTTAGGTTGTGGTCTGACCTTCTGAGAAATCAGGAGAAAGATATAACAGCCAATTTGGAGCAGGCCAGTTTAAATATTCAATAGGTATGATAATAAAGTTTCTTCTGCTTTAATCTTTACACAAAATAGATACCCTGAAGTAACCTGATGTTAATAGTCAGTTATTTTTCTATGTCCCAACTTCCTATCCCCACCTTACAAGGAAACAAACTTTGAAATGACCAATCCACTTTTCATTCTTTGTTTCTGTTCTCTTCAGCCTTTGTTTGTCTATAAAATCAGGCTCCTATGCTTTGCTCATTGGAAAACTTATTCTATTTTATGGAATAACGTGTTGCCTGATTTTAGAATCACAATAGAGCCAACTGAGATCTTTAACTAAATTTGTTGTAATTTTGCTCTTTGACAATATATAACTTCGTGTTTGTGTATGTGTGTGTATACATATATATATGAGATGGGGAGAGTAGAGAAGTAACTATATGGTGATATTTATCTGAATATATGAACCCTGTCAGTTGAAGTTGCTGGAGTCAATAGCATAATTTACTTCTTGATAGACTGTTTGATTATTAGCACTGAGAGTGCCCTAGATAATTAGAGTGTCATAGGGCACTGGTAACCATTTTAATGTAATGGCATCAAATTGAAATTGTAATGGAAGAGCATCTGGGCTGCTCAACCCCTTAATGACTAGCCCTAAAATATCACAGGCAGCAAGAATTTTTAGATGCTCCTACAGAAAAAGAAAAAATTGAATTAATTTCAGGTAGAAGCATCTTGCTTCAATCTGGCCTCTAAAAACAGACTGAAACAGAAAAATACATGTTAATGAATTTAAAGTATCAAGAAAGTCAACACCACCTTGCTTTCTGAATACTGATTTCTACTATTCGTAAAAAGTCTTGTAACGAGGAGCTCTAAATTTCCTCCTGTCTCTAAAATCCAATTATGGACAGTAAATAACCTATATAATAACACTGGGTAAATTTGCCTGAATATACTACATGAAATGCCATCCTCAATGGCAGCCTAATAAAAGGCATATTACATGTAAAAGAAAAAATTATTTTTCTTCGTTAGAAATGTCAGACAAATCATGTTTATCAATATATAAATAAATATAGTGTTTGTATGAAAACTGTCACATTAACAATAATAGCTACTGCACATCAAGCACCTACTTTGTGTTAACCAGTGTGTCAGCTCCTTTTTATAAATTATCATTAATCGTTATAGCCTCTGTGAGGGAGATGATTATTTTCCCTACTCATAAATAAATATGCTAAGCCTCATAGAGGTCAGTTTTCTTTCCTAAGGTCACAAAGATAATTATTGGTAGATAGTATTTAAACATTCTCGGTCTGACTTCAGAAATCTTGCTTTAACCATTGTGCCATGCTGCTGCTTCCACTTAAGGCATGCTGTTCCACCGCAATCCTGTTACAATGGAGCAACATGACTAAAGTAAAAACAGTCTCTTCTCTGAATAAACAGGACTGTCTAGGTTTAGGGTTGGGAAATTCCATGGCATGCAGATATCTAAAGATAAATATAGAGAAAATGCTTTGATTCAGCCAATTTATCCATGAATACTTAAAGATTTTGGAGTAATTGTTCAAGTTTCTTCATCTTGAAGGAAGCAGAAAGGAATCAAGTCAAATCTATACATCTAGATTTTTAAGATCAAGAAAAATACCTAGATTTGTGATATTAGAAAATCGTAGGTGTTTCAATTTAAGAACAGTATAAGAATGAATAGAGAGAGACTTTAATATAGAAAGTTTTCAATAGATAATGGGTCTCTCACGTTGTCATCTTTTTTAGTATTAGCAGGAGAATATGGTATAGGCATGGCATACACTGGATCACATGATGCCAAGTTTCTACATCATGGTATCAGATTCAGGCAACCCCAAACTAAAGATTTTTCAGCTGTCTTCACCATCAAAAACTTTGTCTCCCTTACAGAGACAAAGGTGAATCCACATTGTGTCTTTTAGTCTGTCAGCAGAATGATGGCTTCAAGCTTTAATGACTTAGATGACTATGGACTATGGGCCATCCTGGAATATATGTGCCACTAATTGTGATGTAATTGATATTGTGTGGGCTTTTTAGTTTTCAGCAACTTCCCTTGGCCACAGCCCTATACCAAATTGTCAAAGAGTGTTGATTAGCTACTTATATTAATAGCACAGTTCTCTCTCTCTTGGCCTCTGGTCTGAATTTAGATTTCCTAAGATTAAACCAGTTATAAATTTAGGACAAAAAAAGATTTTGGAAACTGATATGACTTAGAAACAGAATCCACTTAAAAGATAAAAGATTTAATAAAATTCATGTCAAAATGTTTCTCCTTTCTCCTCAAATGTAATCTCCATTGGCTTAATGCCCAAGTATTAAACAAGATTCTCCTTTTTCAAGTCTCTGAGCCCAGAATTTATAATCTGGCAATTTCAAAGAAATATACACTTTACAGCAAAATAGTGGAAGACTATGAAGTAAAAATAAAACCCTCATTTTTCTTGTTCCTCAAGAAAATAAAAATCAAGTGTTATGATATTTATAATGGTTATATAAAAATTTTTGTTATTAAGGTAGGTTTGTTGCTGAGATAGTGCTAATGAAAAAAATGAATTGGGCTGACTCTCAAAAAACTGATATTTTCTGGGCCGAGCCCATGGCGCACTCGGGAAAGTGCGGTGCTGGGAGCGCAGCAGCGCTCCTGCCGCGGGTTTGGATACTATATAGGGATGACCGGTGCGCTCACAGTGCTCACTGGCTGAGCGCAGTGCGGCCAGTCTCAAAAAGGACAAAAAAAAAACTGATAGTTTCCTAAACCCAGAAATTATATTCATGCAGCATACTCCTCACTCCAGAGAAGTCATAGATGAGATGCTCTGTTCACTGATTTCATTGAATAGCTAATGAATATTTCTATATAAAAATCTATTATCGAAATAATCATGGATGACAAAAAAAGATGTGATAGTATATTCAATGTTATAAGGAGACCTGTTTTTAAAATAATAAAGCTAAATGAAGCTCCATAATATCTCTAAGCAATACTATTTCCAAAGCTCTAACAAGCATACTCCAAAATTATATATTTTTTAGCTATAACATTGATTTGTAACAAATGCTTCATGAAGTCTACTATCTGTAATAAGGAATTTCAGGAATGTTAGACCAAATGAATAGGTTTTAATAAATAGGCATGCTGTTGATTTACTTAATTTATTATTACTTCCTTTTTTCAAGATATTGATAACTCTACTTGAATTTTCAGTGAACGCATTGGCATCTTCTTTATGGTTTGTAACTTCCATGGTTGGGGTAATCCAATAAAATGTGACCGTCAGCAGCCACATTTTAGTAGGAAGGTACAAAATTAGGGAATCATCATTTTTTTCCACATCTACTAAATACTCTGCCCTAGTATTGCTAGGGTGATTTATATTATTGGAAAAATTTTAAATTAATTCTTTCAATAGCCTATTTTGCCTTTGAAATAGTACCTGCTTATTGCATCAGCCTCACTGTTGATCAGCTGCTCACACTGTCACTTCTGTAACCATGCTTGCTTATCGCATTAGCTACTGCACTAGCCACATGAATGCTGAGAGGACGAAACTTTAAAAACCTGGAAGAATCTGCTCAGGGCTCAGGTCTTGGAGTATTAGCTCATCTGGGCCCACTGGCGTAATAAAATACCTGACTCTCCAACCCTCTGCGTGCCAACCGCTTCTCTGTCAAGTCTATTCTGTAACATTTTCAGGTGCATTAGCTGGGAAGTGACTCAGACTGGCCCCTTGAGCCACTAGTCCGGGTGGGGCAACCCAGTGAATCGGCGATGCCAAGAAGGACTGAGGAGGTGCTGTCTGGACATTTTGTCAGGACCTTGGACAATGGGTCCTTTCTAATCCTAGGGAGTACCTGTCTGACCAGACTCAATGGAGGGAAGGTTCAGCCAGATCCCCACCACCTGCAGGAGAGGTAGGAACTCCCCCTCACCATCAGTTCAGTTCAGGCCTGCCTCTGGGCAGAAGGGGAGCTTGATCATCTCTGAGGGCCTGTCTGGCTTAAGGACCTAGTAGTGATGTCCATCTGTGTAGGACCTTGTAGTGAGGCCTATCTGGTTGGGACCTTGTTGCAAGGTCCTCCTGTTCATCTCAGGTAAGGATTGGGGGAGGAAAAAGTATTTTAACCTTGGTGTGTGTGTGAACTGAATGTTTGTGTGTGGAACCAAGGCTGCACCATGGTTTCTGAATGGGTTCTAACCTGCAGTTCCGTGGTCACACCATATGGCATAACGGTGATTTCTGTCTTCACGAGAGACAGGACTAGGCCCAGGATTTGTACAGGTACACCTTAGCTAAGGCAGACCTTCCAATCCTGTGAGGGACATGGCCAGGCAGTCACCAGAATTTTTCCCCTTCCAGAAGGGAGAGGGAATCCCCACCCTTTGTTTGCACTTCCATTGCAGGGAGGGATCTTGTAGAGGTCCCACATGTGGCAGAAGGACAGCCCTTGTCCATGTCTGGGTACCTCTGGTGCCCCCAAAAGAGAGGTGGGCATTTCTTTTCAGACCTAGGTGACATTTGTTTGACTCCTGAGGAGTGACACGTCCTTTCTCATTGTTTACTCCAGGAGATCCATTTTCATTCTGCCATAGGGTTCCCCTCCCCAAGCATAAGTTCCATACATCCCCAGAAGTGAAGCCCCCACTCAGCCACCTAGAAGGGAACCAAGACTGGAGACATATCCTAGTACAGCATTTCTGTCACTATCCAACTTTCTCCTGTCACCTTTATTCCCCTGGCATTTGGTCATTTGCTGGTGACATGGAGGTCCTAGACTATGGACCACTGATCTCTGTGCACACTTCAAATACACCTGGCCTGCCAGGTGATAAAAAACTCAGGCTGACACTTCCTTTATACCTTAAAACCTTACCATCCAGTTCATAAAATTGGGACTGGCCCTCCCTTGCAGTCCCCAGCTGCCCACAGACTCCATACTCCTGTGTATGAGAAGGCTGTTTGGGAACTTCAGACCTTTGCTGAGAGGCTGCACCAATGCTACTTGGGATATAACCACCTGAGAAAGAGATGGGAGGCTAAAATTAAATATGAGGACAAGTGACTCACAACCTACCATCCTTAAATGAATGTTAAAGAACTTTCATAAGTGCTACTCTGGAGAGTATGGAAGTAAAATGACCCCTGAGAAACTCTGGACCCTATGTGAATTGAAACAGCCCACCTTTGGCACTGGGTGGCCTTCAGAAGGGACCCAAGACCTCCCAAAATTTCAAGAAGTTTATGAGGTCCTAAAAAGGGAACCAGGACCCCCCAGACCAATTTTCATACATAGACTCCTGGTTGGCAATAGCTCTGACCCTGCCATCCTGGGTCCAATTCTTTGTCCATAAGGGAAAGTGTGAGGTTCTCACTGCATGGGTAGTTCAAACGCCAAAATGCAGCCAGCAAGAAACAAAAAGTCTCATATATCCAGGATATCCAGATGAATAGCCCTTGCCCCCACCATACCTTGCTTCTTCAGAGATGCCTGTGGCCCCAGGCACCCCCTGCCAGATAGCCCTCTAGCTTCATTTCCATCAGCCCCACCAGCATCATTGCCAGAGAATCCTGAACTGATGGTAAGGCGACTCTGCTCTGCCCAACAGGTCCCAGTCCTCCAGATGCCCCTACGGAGACTGGAGGCACACAGCAGATCAATCCAGATGGCAGCATACAGTGAGGATTCTCCTTCTTCTAAAACCCTTAACAACTATGGACCTCCTGAATTGGAAGCACTATACTCTGTCATATTCAGAAAAACCCCAGGCTCTCATCAGTCTCTTGGAGTTGATTTTCCTCACCCATCAGCCCACCTGGGAAGACTGTCATCAGCTACTCCTTACCTTCTTCAACACCAAAGAACGGTGACGCATCCTGACAGGAGCTGGGCAATGGTTGCAAGAGCAGGTGCCTGCAGCCTCCCTGGATCCCAAGAACAGGGCAAGAGACACCACACCCTATGCTGTGCTGAACTGGGACTTTAATGAAAAAGAAGGGAGAAATCGACTCTCAGCCCTCCTCCAAGGGCTGAGAGCAGGGGCCAGAAAACTTACTAACATGTCCAAAACAGCCACTGTAACCCAGAAACTGGATGAGCCACTCACAGAGTTCTATGAAAGCCTATGCAAGGCCTTCCGGATCGACGCACCATTTGATCGTGAGTTAGCTGAGAATCAACGGATGGTCAACGAAGCCTTTGTGGCCCAGTCCTGTGTTGACATAAGTCGCAAACTTCAAAAGCTGGAAGGTTTTGCTGGAATGAATGCCATACAACTCCTGAAGGTGTCCAAAAAGATGTTTGTTAATTGGGACCAGGAGGCCCAGTAGGAGGCAGACAAATGCCTAAGGCAAAAAGCGGCACTCTTGGCAGCAGCACTCAATCCAGACCAAAACTCTATATCTAAAAAGAAGAACCCCCACCGAGAATGATGAATACCCCTACAGTCCAACCAGTGCACTTACTATAGGGAGCTTGGCCACTGGAAAAATGAATGTCTGAAAAGGGGGAAAAAACCCCAACCAATGCCCCACGACAAGACACACACTGGAAAGAAAAAATGAGCTTAAACCATCGAGCCAAGAGCTCCAGGACCTCATTGGCCTCTCAGGGCTAGACTCAGATTAGGGAAGACTAGGCTTCTTGTTTCTGGGCCCACAGGAACCCATGGTCAAAATGTTGGTAGGGGGCCAACCTATGATTTTCATGGTGGACGCTGGGGCAGAACACTTTGTAGTCACCAGCCTAGTGGCTCCATTCTCAGGCAAAAAAGCCACCATTATTGGTGCTACAGGGACACAAAGAGACCAGCCATTCTGCAGGGCCCAGACTTATTGCCTCTGGGGTCACACAGTGACTCATGAATTCCTATATTTGCCTCCAGTACCACTACTAAAAAGAGAGTTGCTGAGAAAACTAGGGGTACGAATAATCTTTGCACCCAGAGAGGCAACCTGTTTGATCTTAAATAACCAGAAGACCTTCGTAATGGCTGTAACGGCACCCAGGGAAGAGGAATGGCACCTATACAGCAAGGCCGAAGAAGATCCAGACCATAGGACCCTGGCAGAAGCTGGTGGCATACTTATCCAAACAACTGGATACCGTGGCAGCTGGCTGGCCCCCCTGCCTGTGGGCCCTGGCAGCCACCATTGCCCTAATCCAAAAGACAAACAAGCTCTCTTTGTAACAAAATCTCAATGCAAAGGTCCCAGATGCAGTGCCTACACTAATGAACAGTCAGGGATACAAATGGTGACCAACTCCAGGATGACTCACTGTCAAGGACTCCTCTGTGAAAACCCTTGGGTGTGCCTTGAGACTGTGGACTCTGAACCCAGCCACATTCCTACCTGCTGAGTCCAGCTCCCTGGACCATGACTGTGTAAAACTAATGGATAAAATATACTCCAGCAGGGCCGACTTGACAGACTTACCCTTGACTGACTCAGACATGGGACTGTTCACAGATGAGAGCAGTTACGTTCAGGAAGGACAACGAAGAGCTGGATATGCAGTAACAACTCATAAAGAGGAAATAGAGGCAAAATCCTTGCCACAATGTTGGTCAACACAGCGAGCAGAGCTATGGGCACTAATCCAAGTGCTCAGACTCTCGAAAGGAAAATGGGTCAACATTTAAAACATCTCTAAATATAGCTTTGCTACCTTACACATCCATGGGGCCCTATACAAAGAAAGGGGCCTACTGATGGCAGGAGAAAGACAATCAAAAAAAGGAGGAAATTCTCCAGCTCATCAAAACAATATGGGAGCCCACCCAAGTGGCTTTTATACACTGCAGAGGGCATCAAAAAGGGACTGACAAAATCATTGAACAAAACTGGCTGGCCGACCAAATGGCCAAAAGAGTGGCTGCCCAAACAGAGCCTACTAAAGAATAGAATAAGACTGCTAAAATCATAGTGGTGCCATAGACAGCACAGCAATTAAAGTGAACAAAGGAGGATACTCAATGGACAGAAAAAGAAGGTGGAATTAAAACCCTGAAAGGATGGTAAATGCTCCCAGACCACAGACTAATAATTCCTCAACGACTGGTGCACTGATTATTCCTGGAGTATCACAAATTGACACTGGGGAAAAACAGCTCTGGAGGCCACACTGAGTCACTATCTCATTCCAAAACTGGCTTCCTTCTGTGCCCATGTCAGCTCCCAATGCCCAATTTGCATGCAAAACAACACCAAGCAAGGATCCCGGCCAGCCCCTGAAGTCCAGCCAGTTGGGACATTGCCCTTCAAAGACCTGGTAGTGGACTTCAGTGAAGTAAAGTCCTGCAGGGGCTACAAATATTTGTTAGTAATGACATATATATTCACCGGATGGATGGAGGCACTACCCACATGTTCCAAACAAGCCTGGGAAGTCATGAAGGCACTTATAAGAAATGTTGTCTCAACATACGGACTCCCTCTGACTATAGGATCAGCCAATGGGCCAGCATTTGTACCAGAGGTAGTTCAAGGACTGGCCAAAATGCTGGGGATACGATGGAAGCTCCACACAACATATTGGCCACAAAGGTCAGGAAAAGTAAAATGCATGAATCGGACCCCTTAGACCACTTTGGCCAAGCTTTGCCAGGAGACAGGGCTACCCTCAATAGATATGCTTCCCTTAGTCTTGTTGTGGGTCCAGTGTATGATGGGGCCAACAGGATATTCCTTTTTTAAAGTCATGTATGAGAGACCACTCCTGCTTATAGCTAGACTGCAGGGGGACCCCCACCAGTTGGGGGAATTGAAAATATCACAAGACTTACAGTCACTAGCCAGGACTTTCCGGCAGATAACCAGGACAGTTTTAGAATAAGCTCACATTCCTTTAAGAAATTTGGTACACCAGTTCCAACCCCGTGACACAACGTGGGTAAAAGACTGGAAAAAGGTTCCGTTAAAGCCAACTTGGATGGGCCACACATAGTTCTACCGACTACCCCTCTAACCTGCTCAAGATCCAGTTCCAGAGATGCCCTGCTGATCATCAGTGCCCTGCTCTGGTCACACTGGAAGCTGACCAGTCCACCCATGGCTGAAGCCTGAGGAATCAATGAGCCCTGCTTCAGCCGCTCTGTGAGCTGGCTGATCTACACACAGCTGAAGCCTGAGGATCTTGCCACAGTGGAATATAACAAGTACATTGATTCATTATCATAAATGATAAACATATCTCACCACTTGTTTTTAGTTCTCACTATATTACTTGTTTAAATTTTGGCATAGGACCGACAGCAGTATAACCCCAGTGGATTGGAATAGTGCAAAAAGATTTTGCTAATATTCCTCTATTTCCTGTCAGCAGGGTGTTTCTTAGCTACCTGCCATACATACCAGAAACCTGGTTGGCATAACCCCATAGTAACACCTAAGTACAATCAAAAGGATGTCTTCTATTGCCAGCACCAAAGAAAACTTATGCTACAGGCACAGATAAGAAGCCAGATTGCCCGTGCATCCCCGCCACCCCCCCAAAAAAAAGTGGAAAAATTTAACAAAAATACAGGTAGACACTCATAGGTACTGCCAACCTCTTTCCCTCTTCTGCCTAGACTTAGGAGATTTAAGCCTTGGCCAAGTCCCTGGACCAAAGCTCAGACCCCAGCCAAATGCTAAACGCCATCTACCACTTCGTAAATACCACCAACCTTCCTCTAGCAAGAGACTGTTGGATCTGTTTGCCTGAGGAACCCCAGTATATTGCTGTCCCAGTAAACAGCTTTAATAACGCTAAGGGAATCCAGAGTCAATTTGACCCAACACGGGAGCCTAGGTTGACAGGTGTCAACATGCCACTCAAGGCCCAATGGTGCATTCAAAACCATGGAAAAACAGTTCAGGTTGACAACCTAACAAAAAAAAATATGCCTTTATCACCAACATTCAAAATTTTGACTTTTACTGGATTTTGCCTCTAGCCAGTCCACAGTTTATGTTATTCCTAGCTCTTTTGTTTGGCCCATGTGTCTAAAATTGCCTTGTCAGGTTAATTTTGACTTGTTTAGAGTCAATCATATTACAGATGGTCTTGTCATCACAAAAATGTACTTACATGCCCCTGAAAATCAGAAACTCTGAACATGATACTTACTCCAATGTTTAGAGAAAGCATCAAAGGGGGGAAATGCTGGAAAAATTTAAAAATAATTCTTTCAATAGCCTATTTTGTCTTTCTAACAGTACATGCTTATCACATCAGCCTCACTGTTAATCAACTGCTCGCACCCTCACTTCTCTAACCATGCTTGCTTATCACATTAGCTACTGCACTAGCCACATGAATGCTGAGAAAATGAAACTCAAAAAAACCCAGAAGAATCCCCTTATATAAACCCTGTAAAACGTAAGCTCAGGGCTCAGGTCTTGGAGTACTAGCTCATCTGGATCTGCTGGCCTAATAAAATACCTGACTCTCCAACCCTCTGAGTGCTCACTGCTTCTCTATTGAGTCTGTTCTGTAACAACATAACATGTAAATCTGTGTCATGTCCCTCAACCAGTTAAAGTTTTCACTTAATTTGTATATTAAGTCAGCATTTGCTGAGCTCCTACTACATACTGGACACTGAAAGGTGCTGAGGATAAGAGGCACTTGCAGTCCAGTCAGCAAACAAGTATACAGTTGATTACAGTGTACTCTAAAATAAGTGCTCCAACATAAGGCAATAAGTTATGATATTTGAATGCTTGGAAGGGGATCTTAAAGCAAGGCTCTCCATTTCTTGAAGAATAAATTCCAAGTTCCTTATTGTAGCTTGGAAAGTGACCAAGGTCAGGCCCCTTTCTACCTCTTGGCCTCCTTGCCTCATACTTCGTGCTCCAGCAACACCACATGGTTTGTTATTGTCTCTTCCATACTATACTGTTTCTATTTTTCCTCATTTTATCCCCTTTGTTAGAATTTTCTACCCCATCCTGTCTGCCTGATAAATACCTACATCAAGTGTCAAAACTTTTCTCACTGGTTACTGTATTCATAGTGCCTTCCTGACTTTCTCCACCTCCTACCTCTTTGTGCCCCATGCTGTGCCTTCTACTACTTCTTTGAAGGTGCCATATATTTATGCTAATACCCATGTTTACAAGACTGATAGCCTCACTAGACTATAAGTTGCATGAGACTAGAAATGGAGAAGACTAATTTTTGCATGTTCAAGGTCTAACATGCTGTCAGGTGAGTTAGTATTAATGAATAATTTCTCTGTGACTATAGAACTTTCATATCCACTCATCTCATCAACAACTCTCTGAGGCACCTAAGACAGAAATCCCCCTTCCTTCCATTTTACAGGTAAGAAACTGATGTTCAATACAATTTAAGTGAATTGCTTAGATTTACATAATCAGCAAGTGGGCAGGTCAGTTCTAGAACTTATTTATGTCTAGTTTTTATTCCAGTATTCTGGCAATCACCACATGAAAAAGCTTGAATATTATGTAATACTCAAAGTGGGCTGTATTCAGTTTTGAGACCCTCTTATAAAAAGAAAAATAGATTTAAGTAGAAAAGAATTATAATAATGCTCTAATGTCTTTAACTCAAAGGTACAGTTTTCCAAGTAAATGATCAATTTAACTATCAATTTAAAAAGTAAAGATTGGCTTTTTCTTTACTTTCCTTTTTTAAAACATCCATCATATAATAATGAACTTGACCTATATCAGCATAACACTGCACTGCTAGAAGAAGAAAATAAATTACAATCATACAATTAAAAAAAAATCTAAGCTTATTCTCTTTCTCCGTGTGACACCTTCTCCCACACATATGCAGATATATATATATATATATATATATATACAGTTCCTCCATACCACCACATCTTTTCACAGAAGACTGATCAATCTTGTGACAAAATGATAGGACAAATAAGGAAAGCAGCTAATCATTCCAAATTCATTTCTCCATGACAGAGAACTATTTCCTAGGAAACCAAACCTAGGCAATTTTCTCAAAAATCAAAAGGAACAAATAGATGGCATATTTAGTTAGGAGAAGCTATTGAGTAAGAAAGCTGAAATTATTCATTAAGGTATATATATATATTTTAAAAAAACCTTCTATTTAATCACCACATGAAAAAGCTTGAATATTATGTAATACTCAAAGTGGGCTGTATTCAGTTTTGAGACCCTCTTATAAAAAGAAAAATAGATTTAAGTAGAAAAGAATTATAATAATGCTCTAATGTCTTTAACTCAAAGGTACAGTTTTCCAAGTAAATGATCAATTTAACTATCAATTTAAAAAGTAAAGATTGGCTTTTTCTTTACTTTCCTTTTTTAAAACATCCATCATATAATAATGAACTTGACCTATATCAGCATAACACTGCACTGCTAGAAGAAGAAAATAAATTACAATCATACAATTAAAAAAAAATCTAAGCTTATTCTCTTTCTCCGTGTGACACCTTCTCCCACACATATGCTGCAAGTACACGACACATACACACACATGATTTTTACAAGTGAAATGGTAAAGGTGCCCCTGACATATTTGTTTCAACTGGGTATAATACAAGGAACACTTAAAAAGAAATGAGTGCTTTGTGACTTGTAGATAATCACGTTCCTTTACAGACGCAGATTGCTCAAGAAGGCTGCTCATTATAGGGTAGGCTTTAGTGCTTGTAATTTAGCCCAGGTTTTCTGGCAAGTAGCTTACTTCCTCTATGAATTGTTTTGTTTTTATTACACTTCTGGAATTTTATAGTTTATTGGTGTTCAATTGGAAAACTTTGATAGGTTAGAAACAAAAATGAAAAGGTGACTATAAGAGAGAGACCTTTTATATTTATACTATATTTGTTTATACCATTGAACTATTCAATCTAAAGCTATTTTCTGTTGGGCAAGGGGAAGATTAGGCCTATGATCGATTATGATCCTGGCGGTCATCTGCGCTTTTGAAGACCACTCCAACTTGTTGCCCACAAGCCGTATATATGCACAAGAGCCCCACTAAGTGATTGGGAATCAGGTGCTGTCCTTTTCCTCATTACTGCCCTATGGGGTTTTTCCAGAACCTGCAGATGGTAACTCACATAAATGTTTAAGCATTTTATTTACTGAAAGATCAGGTACACATCCCAGAGCATGGCCAAATATTGGAACCAAAAGTTGGGATTTCATATAACTCTTTTGCTTGTACTCTTGCCCCACCTCCTGTTCATGGGGTCAGGGAACAAAAGGGATAGAGGACTTATCTTGACACATTTGCAACAAAGCTCCTACAATGTAGTATCATTCCATAGACGGATTCCCACTATGAAAGAGAGGTTAAAGTATTAATTTCAAGATTAAGTTCCCCCCAGGCCAAGGGCTGCATATTTCAAAATCAAAAATTACATAAAAGTATGTATAGAGGCAGTAATGATAGAAGAAAGTGTTATTCATCTCATAAAATTATAAGAACTCTTCATATTAATCAGAGTCTCTGATGTCTAAGTACTGTCACCTCTTTCATTTTGCAGCATGCTAAAATATAGCCAACTAGCTGCTACTCTCTTTCCTTTATAGCCTTCTGCTTTCTTAGTTGTGAATTAAGCTGATTTGCCATTTAATATCTGCCAGCAGCCAGCCATTTGTCTTCACCCCTGCTTGCAAATATATGGTTGCTTTGCTTTCAGTCCAACCTGAAGATCCCCTCGGCTTTACAAAATCATGAAGGGGGACAATTCTAACTAGTTTTCCTTAGCAAGTGAATTGTCTTCAGAATAATGTTTGAAAGTGACAATTGGATCATGCCTCTGATGGAAGTTCTAATGTAAACTTCATTCTCTGGAGTTTCTAAGAGGAAAATGGGATATTAAAGCCTTCAATTTAGAGAGAACAGGTTAGAAAAATGAAACAAATCCATGTACTTTATATTTCTCCACTGAGCCCAGAATAAAATCTATATTTCTATACTTGGCTTTCTAGACCCTGCCCTGATCTGATGTCAACCATCTTTTGCTGATTTTAGCCCCACAATGCCTGGAGCATTGTAGATCCCTTTCTCCACCTTCCTGTCATTGTGATTTTCTATAAAATAATATTGGAATAAATTAACTTATATCATTTTCTTGCTTAAAACGTTTCAGTGGCTTCCTTTTGACCTCAGGATAAAGTACAAATTCCAAAATATGGCCGAGAAGACACCTGCTCATTTCTCTAATACCTACTGCACATGCCTTTCAATTCCTTTAATATTCCACACTCTTCCTTATTTCATAACCTTTACATATCCCTATATTTCTGCCTGGGACACTCTTTACTAATATACACAACATCACCCTGGCTTACTCATTTTTATCATCTCCTATTACATATCATTTTGTCAAAGAGATCTTCTCTGACTGCTTATGTAATCTAAATTTATTCTCCAGTATACTGTATCATAACACCTGTCACAACATTTGTAGCTGTGAACCTGTAAAACCAAATTGTGTACTTTCAAAGTATGATGGTGGGACTTTAACTTTAGACCACTCAAACTGATTTTGGACCTGTTGCTTCCAGAACAGCAGAAGAATAAATTTGTTTTGTTTTAACAACAACAACACGATGGTGATGTGGACATAGGACAGACATTCCCGTTCCAGAAGGGAGAAATGAAAAAGAAAAAGGAATGATGGGAGCCAAGTAAATCCAAAATCGAATAGGTGAAACTTTATTAAACTTTAATGCTCGAGAATAACCTTCTTTGTCTAGATGCTTTGCCTTCCAGACCCATTGGGCTGGCAATGTCACCCTCACAGCTCAGCAGATGGCTGCCCACACTGTGGCTCTGTATGGTGACCCCACCCATCTGCCATTTTCTGTTGGGGTGGAGATGACACCCCCAGGGCTCCTCAGAGGTACCCCACCCTATAAAATGGAGGTGAAAGCAGCCCTGCCTGTTCTCCTGGCCTATGTGCTCTGGGTTTGTATGGGAGTGGCAGCCCTGATGATCTCTCAATTGCCTTTAGGGTCCTTCTTCTCTTGTCTTGAGGAACATCATGTGTTTACAGTCAAATAGGTCTATGATCTAGTCTTCCAGGGTGTAAAAGTCCAAGTCTTCCTTCATTTTAACCCATTTTCTTTGTCCTTTGGTCCCACCTGGGAGTGTTTCCACTAATATAATTCCATCTTTATTCCTGGTTTTTATGGAAGTAGCTGATTAGATCCACCTATGCTAATCCCCTTATAAAATGGCTGCCTGCCACAGCCTTAGTGTTCTCTTCTGAATGTTTTTTCATTTATTTGTGATATGGGCAGGCTGAGAATTTTCAGTCTTTGGCAACTCTACCCTACCAGTTCAGATTTTGACATATAAGAGAAAAAATTCTATCTAGTTTTTGTCACTGTTATGTTTGGCTTTCAATTTTACGCAGCTGACTGTATATCTACACCAATACAAATGTTATTAGCAACTTTCTAGTTTATATACTTTTCAAAAGAATAAGCAACTTACTATGAGCTACTTAAACAGCATTTTCACAAAATGCTACAAGTAAGAAGTGCCATCATTTTGCAGGCCCTTAAATGGCTTAGCTTTCTTTGGTCGGATTTTTGTTGTGCTCTCAAAAATAATAGTAATCTTACAAATATTTTTTTTTTTTAATCAGGCCAGTCTGCCACTTTTAAAAATACAGAAGATCACCCAGCATTTGCCTTGTCTCCCAGTGAGTTGTTTAACTACTTACTGCTTGTGAACCTGGTTTGCAAAAAAACAAACAAAACAAAACTTAGGTTTGTCTATGAAGTAGAATCATGAGAAAGAGTTGTAACTGTAAAGCCCTCTTTGTG
Organism: Galeopterus variegatus; assembly: GCF_000696425.1. NCBI lineage: Eukaryota > Metazoa > Chordata > Mammalia > Dermoptera > Cynocephalidae > Galeopterus > Galeopterus variegatus. The sequence goes on along the minus strand of NW_007726130.1, from coordinate 1,001,822 downwards.
GTTTCTAGCTTAAAATTTATGTTAAGGAGAGATGGGATACTGCCCACAAATTCAGAATGTAAATGTGTTTTGATTAAAAACAGGTATGCCCTGAAAACTAAATACATCGACACAATTCATTTTTATCAACAAGTGATCAAGAATCTAGGCAGGCATGGTATAAACAATAATGTTGCCTGTATCCCAGTGGAGTTATTAATAATAATCCCTTTTCCCCTCAAAAATGTCCCTATGTTCATCTTTGTACCTCCAAAGACTCATAGCTGTAACAAAAGGCTATCAGGTTGGAATGACATGAGGTTAATTTAATAGCAGAGTCTAAGGGGCCTGTGAGAACAGAAACAGACGAAAGTGACAAGCACTAACAATGAGTAGATCTAACCAGGGGAAGAAATGTGGGGCTGGGAAAGGAACACAAATATCTTCCACCTAGCAACATGTTCCTAGTTCAAAGAATGAGTGGACAACTCCCATTACCAGAACATAGGGTAAGATGCTATGAAAGTGATTTATCTTTAGGCCTGTAAGGTTACAGAGCTCATTTCTCAAGTTCAGGAATGGAAAAAGAGATTTGATTCTTCGTTATCACCTTAATTTAATTTTTAAACAGTTATATCAATCTATCATCAAATATTATTCACTGGTATAATCTTACCCAGGGTCCTCTGGTACTTTAAACTAACTCTATTTCTATCACTATTATTTAGTAATTCATGCAGACCATCATGTTAAGGGAATTAAGCCAGGAACAGAAAGACAAATACTACATAATCTCACTAAACTAAAGAAAAAAAGAAAAAGTTGATCTCATAGAAGTAGAGAGCAGATTAATGTTTACCAGAGGCTGGGAGGGGAGGGAGACAAAGAGGAGGGGCAGAGCTGGATTAACAGGTAAAAAGCTACAGGTAGAGAAGAAGCATAACATCTGGTGTTCTAGGGTGACTCTAGCTAATAATATTATATTGTATATTTCTGGATAGCTAGAAAAGAGGATCTTGAACATAACCACCACCACAAAAAAAAGGTAAATGAATATGCTATCTACCCAGTGTTAATCATTGTGCAATATATGCATGTATTGAAACAACACACTGGATCCTACAAATATATACAATTAAAAGTAAATTTTAAAAATATTAAAAAATGGTACATAATAGCCTTAAAATAGAAGTACATGTCTTTCTACCTTGGCCCTCACATTATGGTAAGGTAAACAGTTTATATGCATATGCACACACACAAACACACAAACACACACATCCCTTCTTGGTGGTTACAAACAACATAAATTATAAGATTCGAAATCTGTTTCTTGATATGTAAACTTTAGACAATTGTCTTGTTTGAAAGATGAGAGATTTAGCTTAATTGCACTAGCTCACTTCCTGTCTTCTTTCTCCTTAAGAATGTTACTATTATTTTATTTAATTCTCTGTCTGTAATCTTTATATGTTTAGGTAATGTACTTAGACATCTATTCCTTGTTCTACAAAATTAAATTTTTAAAAAACATTTTTGTTGTGAAATACAACACACATTTAATAGGATATATTAAAGAAAAATGCCACCTTAATGAAAGTGAATACCGATGTGCCTACCACAAAGGAGAAATAGAACAGTGATAACAACCCAGAAGCCCCCATATGCTGTTTTCCAGTCACAATCCCCAACTGCTCCATAAAGGTAACTGCACCAGTGACTTTTATGTTAATATATCTTTGCTTTGCTTTATATTTTTAAGACTTGCAACCTTAAAGACTATAATTTTGCTTCCCCAATTTTTTATTTTATAGAAATGGAATCAGATCTTATGTTTTATTTTGTGTTTGGCTTCTTTAAACCAACAAGATCTTTACATCACTGCTGCTATGTGTTCATTCATTTTCATCACTGTTAATTAATCTATTTTAAAAGTACACACAATTCATCTATTCTGATGCTGATAGTTATTTAAGTTATTTATAGATTTGGCACTATGAATATTTTTTGGCTATTTATGATATTCTCTTTTGTGATGTACCTGTTCAAATTTCTCCAATATTTTAGAACGAAATTGACAGTATTTATCTTACTAATTTTGAGAAGTTTCTATTCTCCATAAAAGCTTTTTGTCAATTATATGTGTTCAAAATATATTCTTCCATTCTGTGGCTTAAATTCTCTACTTTTTCCATGGTATTTATCTCTTTTTAAGAAATTAATTAATGCACTTTTAATTGACAAATAATAATTATACATATTTAGGGTTTATAGTGTGATGTTTCAGTACATCTATACAATGTGTAATAATAAAATTAGGGAAATTAGCATATCTGTAATCTCAAACATTTAACATTTCTTTGTGCTGATAACATTCAAAATCCTCTCTTCCAGCTATTTTGAAATACACAATATATTATGGTTAACTACTATTACTTTACTATGCAGTGGAACACCAGAACCTATTTCTCCTAAATGTAACTCTGTAACCACTGGCCAACCTCTCCCCATCCCTTCTTCCTCCCCCACCTCCCTTCCCAGCCTCTGGTAACCACTATTCTACTTTCTACTTTTATGAGATTAGCTTTTGAGATTCTACATACAACTGAGATTATGCAGTATTTGTTTATCTGTGCCTGATTTATTTCACTTAATGTTCTCCAGACCCATCCATGTTGTAGGAAATTACAGGATTTCATTCTTTTTTTTTAATAGCTGAATATTATTCTATTATGTAAATATAACACAATTTCTTTATCTGTTCATTTGCCAATGGACGCTTAGGCTGATTCCACATCTTGGCTATTGTGGATAGTGCTGCAAACATGGATATGCAGATATCTCTTTGACATACTGATTTTATTTTCTTTGGATATAGACCAAGTAGTGGGGGTACTAGATCATATGGTTAGTTCTACTATTATTTATTTGAAGAACCTCCATACTGTTTTTCATAATGACTATATCAATTTAAATTTCCACCAATGTGTAAGACTTCCCCTTTGTCTACATCCTTGCCAGCATTTGTTATTCTCAATCTTTTTGATTATGGCCAGTCTAACTGGGGTGAGATGACGTCTCAATGTGGCTTTGAGTTGCATTTCTCTGATGACTAGTGACACTGAGCATTTTTTCATGTACCTATTGGCCATTTGTATGTCTTCCTTTGAAAAATGTCTATTCGTCTCCTTTCCCATTTTCTAATTGAATTATTATTTCTTTTAATTGAGTTGCTTGAGTTCTTTCTACTTTCTGGATATTAATCCTATTTTGGATGCATAGTTTGCAAATATTTTCTCCCATTCTACAGGTTGTCTCTCTATTCTTTTCATTTCCATGGCAGTGCAGAAGATTTTAGTTTGATGCAGTCCTATTTATTTATTTTTGCTATGGTTGCCTGTGCCTTTGTAGTCTAGCTCAAAAAAATCCTTTCCCAAACCAATGTCATGAAGCATTTCCCTTATGTTCTGTTCTGGTAGTTTCATAGTTTCAGTTCTTACATTTAAGATTTTAACCCATTTTGACTTGATTTTTGTAAGTGGTGAAAGATAGGGGTTTAGTTTCATTCTTCTGCATGTGCATATCTAGTTTGTCCAGCTCTATTTAATGGTATTTACCTTTATTCCTATCTCTATGTAAGCCTTTTGTATTTATGTCTACAGTCTATCTGTATTTGATTTTTGTGTATGTGTACATAGTGAGGTAAGGGTCTCATTTCATTTTTTATACAGCTTTCCCATTTTCTCTGTTGAAAAGCAGTTGCTTTCTCCCTACTTTGAAGCACCATTTTTATCATAAACTAAGAATCCAAAAGTATATAGGTCTTTTCCTTAACCTTGTATTTCATTTCAGAGGTCTATTTATCTCTAACAATACCATGTGCTCTTGATTACTATCATTTTATAAATAAGTTTTAATGTAAAATAAAACAAGTTCTCCTGCCTTTTTCATTAAGATCATCTTAGGCCTATACCTTTGTATTTTAATATACATTTTGGAATCAGCTTATGTTCAACAGATAGTTGATTTTTTACTGAAGTTACATTTAATCTATAGGTAATTTTGCAGAAAAATGATAATCTCATATAATTAAGTATTATAATCTATAAATATAGTATGTATTTCCATGTATTGAATTATTCATTAATGATTCAAAATAATAGTTTATTGATTTCTATATAGAGATCTTTCACACATTTGGTTAGATTTATTACTAGGTACTTAATATATTTGCTGCTATTGCAAATGATACCAGTGAAGAATTACATCTTGGTCATTTTGCTGTTAAAAAGAACTCACATCCAGTGATTTAATTAAATTAACTTAATGAGTAAAATGATATAGCTGTAGATGCTTGAGATTTCATCACTACAATATTTTCATCTAATAATATGACAGTTTAATTGCTTCAATTATAATCTTTATATACTTATTTTTCTTGCCCTTTCTCATGCCCTCTAGTCTCCTACCAGTCTTTCATTAATTGATCCCAGTCAGACATCAGCTAACACAGGAGATGTGAAAATGAAGCTTGCAGGGGAAAAAGTCCCTTGCAGTGTTGATAATGTAGAGGCAGGGCATGGAATGAGCACATAGGCCTTGCAATGAATATAGAGTACCACACTATTAAAGAAATTTTGCTGGACCGAGCAGGTAGGCCTCACCACTGCCAGACTACATCCCCAGCCCAACCAAGTGCACGCTGACCAGAGAGGTGCCCCGCCGGAGAGGCCTAAGCCCCGCAGAGACAACGTGCCCCACAGCACCAGCGAATGACTGACCAGGTAGGCCTTGCCACTGCCGGATCCCATCCTCAGCCAAGCCGAATGTGCACCGACCAGAGAGGCACCCCCTTGTAGAGGCCCAAGTCTCATGGAGAACATGTGCCATGTGGTGTCATCTCATGACCTAGCAGGAAGGCCTTGCTGCTGGCGGACCCAACTGCAGCATGGCCAAGTGCTCACTGACCAGAGAGGCACCTCCCAGAGAGGGCCAAGGCCCGAGGCGACCATGCACCCGAGGCACCAGTGAGCAACTGAACAGCCACTGAGGCAGCCATGTCAAATTGGCAGCCCCAGCAGTTTCCCAGCCAGACAATAGTGTTAAATCAGTGGACCATGAAATCCCTTGCCACAATGACTAAACACCAAAGGAAAGATACCAGAAATATGAAAAATCAAAAAAGTACACCACCAAAGGGTAATAACTCTAAAGCTCTAGATCCTATAGAGCAAAAACATTCCCTTGAAATGTCTGACAAGGAATTTCGAGTGCTAATTCTAAGGAAACTAAATGAGATACAAGAAAACTCAGCTAGACAACATGATGAAATCAGGAAAAGTATACAGGACTTGAAAGAAGAAATGTACAAGGAAATCAATGCCCTGAAAAAGAATATAGCAGAGCTTGCCAAGCTGAAGAATTCATTCCATGAAATAAAAACACAACAGAGAGTTTAACTAGCAGGCTTGCAGAAGCTGCAGAAAGAACTTCTGACCTTGAAGATGGGCTGTTTGAAATAACACAGGCAGACAAAAAAAAAAAAAAAGAATTAAAAACATTTAAGAAAATTTAAGCAAGATATCAGACAACCTTAAGTGCTCAAATATCTGAGTCATGGGTATTCCAGAAGGGGAGGAAAAAGGAGATTGCATTGAAAACATATTCAACAATATAGTGGCAGAGAACTTCCCAGATGTAGGAAGAGACACAGATCTTCAGATTCAGGAAGCTCAAATTTCACCAAATGTATTCAACACAAAAAGATCTTCTCCAAGACATGTTATAGTCAAATTGGCAAAATTCAAACACAAAGAGAGAATCTTAAAAGCTGCAAGAGAGAAGCATCAAATCATCTATAAGGGAGCCCCAATCAGATTAACATCAGACTTTTCATCACAAACCCTAAAAGCCAGAAAAGAATGGGATGATATATTCAAAATACTAAAAGACAGAGATTGCCAGCCAAGAATTCTCTACCCCACAAAGCTATCCTTCCAAAACAAAGGGCAAATAGTATATTTCTCAGAAAAACAAAAACTGTGGGAGTTCACTACCAAATGACCACCCTTACAAGAAATTCTCAAGGGGGTACTGGGATTGGTACCTGAAAAATAACTGCCACTGCCATAAAAACTCAAGAAAAATCAAAACCCACTAGTAAAATAAAAATGCCATCAAAGAAGAGAAAAAAAAAAGTTTATCAACAACCCAAGAAACCAAAAAATATAAAAGAAAAACAGTAAATCAGAAAGAAAGAAACAAAAGACACATACTGGCTGAATGGATTAAAAAGGAGAACACGACTATGTGTTTCCTTCAAGAGACCCACCTCACCTATAAAGACTCACATAGACTAAGAGTGAAAGGATGGAAAAAGATTTACCATGCAAACAGGAATGAAAATCGAGCCAGAGCAGCTATTCTGCTATCTGATAAAATAGATTTACACTAGAAACCATAAAAAAAGATAATGGGGGCCACTATATAATACATATACACCCAAAGTTGGAGCAGCCAGATTTATAAAGCAAACTCTACTAGACCTAAAGAAGTAAATAGGCTCTAACACCATAAAAGCAGGGGACCTGAATGTCCCACTATCAATATTGGACAGATCATCTAGGCAAAGAATCAGCAGAGGTACACAAGATCTAAACAACACTCTAAACCAATTGGACTTGGCAGATATCTGCAGAATATTTCATCCAACAACCTCAGAATACTCATTCTTCTCATCAGCACATGAATCATTCTCCAGGATAGATGACGCATTAAGTCACAAATCAAGTCTAAACAAATTCAAAAACATTGGTATTATCCCATGCATATTTTCAGACCATAATGAATTAAAATTAGAAATCAATAACAAATGAAATTCTGGAAACTATACAAACACTTGGAAATCAAGCAGCATTCCACTTAATGACATATGGGTCCAAGAAATCAAACAGGAAATCCAAAAACTTATTGAAACTAATGAAAATAATGACACATCATACCAAAACCTGTGGGATACTGCAAAAGCAGTACTAAGGGGGAAACTTATCGCATTAAATGCTTACTTCAGAAGAATGGAAAAATGGCAAGTGAATAACCTAATACTTCACCTTAAAGAACTAGAAACACAAGAACAATCCAAACCTAGAGTTATCAGGTGAAAAGAAATCATTAAGATCAGAGCAGAACTTAATGAAATTGAAACCCCCAAAATGATACAAAAGATCAATGAATCAAAAAGTTGTTGTTTTGAAAAGATAAATAAAATTGACAAACCATTATCATGGCTAACTACAAAAAGAAGACCAAAAAAACAAAAATTAGAAATGAAAAAGGTGATATTACAACTGATACCCTGAAATAAAAGGAATCATTAGAGACTACTATGGACAAACTCAGAAATACAAGGAATCATTAGAGACCACTATAAAGAATTATATGCTAACAAATTTGAAAATCTGGAGGAAATGGATAAATTTCTGGACACACACAAACTACCTAAAATGAGCCAAGATGATGTAGAAAATCTGAACAGACCAATAACAATAAAGGAGATTGAATCTGTTATCAGAAGGTTGCCAACAAAGAAAAGCCCAGGACCAGATGGATTCACAGCAGAGTTCTACCAAACTTTCAAAGAGGAATGGACACCAATTCTTTACAAACTATTCCAAAAGATTGAAACATGGGCCATTCTCCCAAACTGATTCTGTGAAGAAAACATCACCTTAACACCAAAAATGGGTAAAGATACAACTAAAAAAGAATATAGACACAAAAATCCTCAATAAAATACTAGCTAACAGAATACATCAACACATACACAAAATTATACACCATGATCAATGCAAGGTTGGTTCAAGATATGCAAATCAATAAATGTGATAAACAATATCAATAAAATCAAACACAAGAACCATATAATCAACTCTATAGATGCTGAAAAAGCATTTGATAAAATTCAACACTTGTTCATGATAAAGACTCCCTATGAGTTAGGTACAGATGAAAAGTATCTCAACATAGTTAAAGACATATATAATAAACCCACTGCCAATTTCATACTGAATGGGGAAAAGCTGAAAGTTTTTCCTTTAAGAACAGGACCTAGACAAGGATGCCCACTCTCATCACTCCTATTCAACATAGTGCTGGAAGAACTAGCCAGAGCGATCAGAGAAGGGAATGAAATAAAGGGCATCTGGATTGCAAAAGATGAAGTCAAACTGTCCCTATTTGCACATGACATGAACCTATATATCAAAAAGCCTAAAGCCTCGACAAAAAAAAAAAAAAAAAAACTTCTTGGAGTTGATAAATTATTTCAGCAAAGTTGCAGGATACAAAATCAACAAACAAAAATCAGTAGCATTTCTATTCTCCAAAAGTGAACCTGCAGAAAGAGAATTCAAGAAAGCTAGCCCATTTACAATAGCCACCAAAAAAAAATAAAATACTTAAGAATAGAGTCAACCAAGGATGTGAAAAATCTCTATAATGAGAACTACAAAACACTGCTGAGAGAAATTAAACAGGACACAAGAAGATGGAAAGATATCCCATGCTCTTGGATTGGAGGAATCAACATTGTCAAAATGTCCATACTACCCAAAGTGATATACAAATCCAATTCAATCCCGATCAAAATTCCAATGACATTTTCTTAGAAATGCAAAAAAAAATATCTAGACATTTATATGGAATAACAAAAGACCATGCATAGCCAAAGCAATGGTGAGCAAAATAAATAAATAAATAATGCTGGAGGCATAATACTACATGACTTTAAACTATACTACAAAGCTATAATAACCAAAACAGCATGGTACTAGCATAAAAACAGACACACTGATCAATGGAGTAGAATAGAGAATCCAGAAATCAACCAACACACCTACAGCCATCTGATTTTGACAAAGGCACCAAGTCTATACCCTGGGGAAGAGACTGCCTTTTCAGCAAATGGTGCTGGTATAACTGGATATCCATATGCAAGAGAATGAAACTAGACCCATACCTCTCACCATATACTAAAATCAACTTGAAATGGATTAAAGAATTAAATATACACCCTGAAACAATAAAACTTCTTAAAGAAAACATATGAGAAACACTCAGAAATTAGGACTCAGCACAGACTTCATGAATACGACCCCAAAAGCATGGGCAACCAAAGGAAAAATAAACAAATGAGATTATACCTAACTAAAAAGCTTCTGTACAGCAATAAATAAATAAATAAATTTAACAGAGTTAAAAGACAACCAGGAGAGTGGAAGAATATATTTGCAAAACATATATCTGACAAAGGATTAATATCCAGAATACACAAGGACCTGAACAAGTTTACAACATAAAAACAGGTAACCCAATTAAAAAATGGGCAAAAGAGCTAAATAGGCATTTCTCAATGGAAGATATGCGAATGGCTAACAGAGACATGAAGAAATGCTCAACATCACTCAGCATCCGGGAAATGCAAATCAAAAACACACTGAGATACCATCTCACCACAGTTAGGATGCCTAAAATCCAAAAGACTCGGAACGATACATGCTGGCGTGGTTGCAGAGAAAAAGGAACTCTCATACATTGTTGGTGGGACGGCAAAATGGTGCAGCCTCTATGGAAAATGGTATGGAGGTTCCTCAAACAATTGCAGATAGATCTA
>NW_007726130.1:982426-991738 GCF_000696425.1 Galeopterus variegatus | reverse complement strand
ACATGGATGGACCTAGAGAGAATTATATTAAGTGAAACAAGTCAGGCACAGAAAGAGAAATATCACATGTTCTCACTTATTTGTGGGAGCTAAAAATAAATAAATAAATACACAAATATACTGGGGGGGCGGGGAAGAAGACACAACAATTACAATTCCTTGAAGTTGATACGACAAGCAAACAGAAAGGACATTGTTGGGAGGGAGGGGGAGAGGGTGGATGGAGGGAGGTTTCGGTAATGGGCCACAATATTAAACCACATTGTATATTTACAAAATAAAATTAAATTTTAAAAAATCTTTATATACTTATTTTTCTTGCTTTATTAAAGTATTGAACGAGGTGGTGATAGTGGGCATCTTTACCTATAATTCACATCAATGGAAATATTTCAACATTTTAACATTAAGTATGATGTATGCTAAAGTTTTTTTGTTTGTTTGTGTTAAGGTGCCATGCATCAGATTAAGAACTTTCTCTCTATTGCTATTTTGCTAAGGTATTTCTTCATTAGCCATTGTTGAATTTCTCAAATGTTATTTCCTTTGTAAAAACAGAAATTATTACATGATTTTCCCCTTATTTTGTTAATGAGGTACATTCTATTCATTTTTTAAAATATTTTTTCTCATTATTGGAAAATACATGTAACACAAAATTTATCATTTTAACTATTGTTAAGTATGCAGTTTAGTGGTATTAAATATATTCATAATGTGTAACGGTTACCACCATCGATCTCCATAACACTTCATGTTGTAAAACTACAACTCTGTACCCATTAAACAATAACTCCCTATAAGTCTTTCCCCCCAGCTCCTGGCAACCACCATTCTAGTCTGCGTTTTTATAATTTTGACTACTTGAAGTACGTTATATTAGTGAAATCATACAGTATTTATTTTTCTGTGACTGGCTTTTTTTCATTTAGCATAATGTCCTCAAGTTTCATCCATGTTTTAGCATTTGAAGATGTCCTTCTTTTTCAAGGCTGAGTGGTATAGTCCATTGTATGGCTAAACCACATCTGCTTATCCATTGATCCCTTGCTGAACACATGGGTTGCTTCCACATTTTAGCTATTGCGAATAATGCTGCTGTGAATGTGGGTGTACAAATATCTCCTTCAGATTTAAACCAACTCTGCAGTCTCGGAAAATACACAACCCGATATCGTATTTCATGCTGGATTGGTTGTTAATATTATTAAGAATGCTTATATCTGTTTATAAGTGACATTAGCCTGTAATTTTCTTTTCGTGTATTTCTTTTTCTGTTGTTTTGCTACCAAGGTTAGGCTGTTTACATAAAATGAATGGGTGAGGTCTTTCTTTCTTCTTGTTTTTGTTTTTGTTTTTGTTTTTTTCTTTTTCTTTTCATTCTATAGAAGAGTTTCTTTATGATTAGGAATATTTCTTCCTTCAATATTTGGTAAAATTATCTGATTAATTAACCTGGACTTAGCATTACCTTTGTGGAAATGCTTTCATTATAACAATGTCTTCAATAGTGATATAAATATCATGGTTTTCAATTTATTATCATGTCTATTTTGGAAGCTATAGTTTCCAGGAATTTGTCCTCTTCACATGAGTTTTTATTACATTCATATTATAGAGTTGTTCATAATATCTTTTCTCTGTTAAATTTCTACAGCATCCACAGTGATGTTTGTGTGTGCGTGTGTTTCTGTAGGTATGATGACATCTGTTATTTTTGCCTTCTATCTCTCTACTCTCCTCTTCCTTCTTATTTTCTTATTTTCTCTCTCTCTGTCCATGTGTTTATCATTTTTTTAAATTCTTTGCAAAAAAAGATGAGACATAATAAGGTTAAGAGATGAAACTGATAACATTGAGCTCTTGACCTTATTAAGTCTCTCCTTTCTTTTCTGTTTGCTGCTGTCCATTCTCATATTCATCTCTGACCTTATATATGGAGTCATTCTCCTTCCATCTAAGTGTGTGTACATATATATGTGTATATAATGTGTGTCTACTGGTGTTGAGTTCTATCAGATTTTCTTTGGATAAAAATATCTTAATTATGTCTTTATTCTTTTAGAATATTTTTGTTGGGTGAAGAATTATAGGTTGACTGGTTTCCATTTTTCTTTTAATTGGTCAGTTCTTAGTCTTTTACTTCTTTGTTGGTTTCTCTCTGTTTATCTTTGGTTACTTTAAGGTTTTATGTGCTGACCGGTTAACTCACCTTGTTAGAACTCAGCCTTACAACACCACACTCACAGGTTCAGATGCCCATAATGGCCAGCCACTAAAAAAAAAAAAAAAAAAATGTTGGCCGGTTAGCTCACTTGGAGAGTGTGGTGCTGACACCACCAAGTCAAGGGTTAAAATCCCCTTACCGGTCAGTATGAATGCACCCAAATATATTATACTCCATAAATTTATACAATTATTGTGGTTCTATTAAGAAAAATAAAAAGAGGACCAAAAAAGAGAGAAATAGAGAGTAGAATAGTGGTTAGCAGAGGCAGGGAAAGGGAGTGGGGAGGGGGCCCTGAGAACGGTAAGTAGACTGTTACAAAGTTACAAAGTTACAGTTAGATAGGAAGAATCAGTTCTAGGGCCCTACAGCAACAATAGGTAATAATATAGTATTGTATATCTCAAGATAGCCAGAAAAGAGGATCTTGAATTTTATAACCACAAAAAAAGATAAATGTTTAGTTGACAGATATGCTAACTATTCTGATTAGATAATTAGACAATATATGTATGCATTGAAACTGTATCCCATAAACATACACAGTGAAAAAAAAACAAAATAAAACAGTTTGAATAATGCTTATATGTAATTCTTTTTACCTTCTCCTTCAGGGATTCTAACTAGGCATACATTAACATATTTCATCACTTAAAATTTCTGTTTACAATTCTCTCTAGGTCATCCATGTCATTGCAAATGGCAGTATTTCATTCTTTTTTATAGCTGAGTAGTATTCCATTGTGTAGATATGCCACATTTTCCATATCCACTCATCTGATGATGGACATTTGGGCTGGTTTAAACAACAATACATCTTCATTTGAGAAATTAATATAAAATGAATAATAAAACTTTTAAATTAATTTCTAATGTCATATAACCTTTAAAATGACACAGTTTCAGAAAGATTTCAATCTTAGTAAACTTAATCTTCTAGTTATGGAACATGCTATATATTCTAATTTAGGAATATTTGTCACATTTTATTTATTTACTTATTTATTTTTGGTATTAATGGATGTTTTAAAGAAAATTATTTGATTTTTGTGTAATTAAATTATGCTTTTACTCTACTGAATTATTCATTTAATTAATATGTCTTCTTTTCTGGAATCTCAATGTCTCTTTCTAGCATTGGCTAAAACTTACAGAATAATATTGAATGATAATACTAAGATCTGTCTCCTTTTCCCTTTTTTAAGCAGCTTTACTGAAACATAATTCACACACCATAAAGTTCACCCATTAGAAGTGTGAAATTCAATGGTACTTAGTATGTTTACAGAGTTGTGGAACCATAATAATAAATCAATTTTAAAAGATTTTCATCACCTCCCCCTCAAAAAATCCCATACCAATGAGTAGTCACCAGTATTAGCATTTACCTTCCCCCCAGGCTCTGACAATCCATAGTCTACTTAGGTTTCCATAGTATTGTCGGTTCTGGACTTTTTGTATAAATAAAATAATATATGTTTTCTTTTGTTACTGACTTCCTTTACTTACGGTAATTTTTTCAATAGCTGATGCATGCTGGAGGAAACATTATAACTTCATTACTTTTTTTGCCAAATTAAATTACTTTGCATGGATATACCATGTTTTATTTATTCATTCTCTTGTTGATGGATATTTGAATTATTTCTGTTTTGGGTTGTTGTACAAAATGCTGATAAGAACATTTGTTGACCCACTTATGTGTGAACATATATTATAATTTATTTTGAGTATTCACTTAGGATTGGAGTTGCTTGGATACACAGTAGCTCTGTTTAACCTTTTGAGTAGCTGCCTAACTGTTTTCCAAAGAAGCTACACCATTTTATATAGCCATGAGAAATGGTAGGAGTATTTTAGTTTCTGCACCACTAGCCAACACTTGTTATTTTCTGTCTTTATATTTTAACCATTCTAGTTGGTGTGAAGGCTGTTAAAACATGGTTTTGATTTTCATTTCCCTAATGGCTAATGATTTTGAAAATCTGTTCATGAGCTTATTAGCCATGAGTATATGCACTTTGAAGTAGTGTTTGTTCAGATCCTTTGTTTATTTTAAAATTGTAGTATTTACCCTTTTTGTTATTGAGTTGTAAGACTCATATATGTACATGTATATGTATATACATATTCTGGACACAAGCATCATATTATAAATTATGATTTAGATATATTTTATTTCACTCTTTGAGTTATCAACTTACATCCTTTATGGTATCTTTGTGAGCACAAAAACTTTGTTTTTGTTTTTGTTTTAATTTTGATGAAGTCAAATTTATTTAGTTTTTCTTCTGTTGCCTGTACTTTTGGTGTTATATCTAAGAAACCAGTGCTCACTGTAATAAGGCACCATGATTTATTCCTATATTATATTCTAAGACTGTTATAGTTTTAGCTCTTATATTTGGGTCTATTATACATTTTGAGATGATTTTTGTGTATGGAATAAGAAAGGGGTCTGGCCTGTTTTTTTTTTTTTTCTTTTGCATATAGATATCCATTTGTCACAGCACCATTTGTTGAAAAGAATATTATTTTTTCATTGAATTTTTTTGCAATTTTGTCAAAAATCAATTGAACATAGAATCATAGGTTTATTTCTGCACTTTCAATTCTATTCTACATATTTATGTTTCTATCTTTATGCCAGTACCACACTATCTTGATTACTATCGCTTTATAGTAAGTTTTGGAATCAGGAAATGTAAGTCCTCCAATAATGTTCCTTTGCAAGATATTTTGGCTATTCTGGGTCTCTTAAATTTACATATAAATTTTAGGATGAGTTTTATTGCTTCAAAAGAAGACAGTTGGTAATTTAACAGAGAATGTATTAAATCTGTCAATCAATTTGGGGATCATAACCATCTTAAAATATTGTCTTACAATTCATGAACATAGGATTTCTTTTTGATTTATTTAGGGCCTCTTTAATTTCTTTCAATATTTTTTGTAGTTTTCAAAGTACAAGTTTTGCAGTTTTGTTAATTTTATTCTCGTGTTTATTCTTTTTAATGTATTTCCAAATTGAATTTTTTTAATTTTATTTTTTTGTTGTTTACTGCTAGTTTTTTAAATTGTTATTGCTCTATGTATGTTGATATTTTATCCTGCCACATCACTGAACTGGTTTTTCAGCTCTAACAATTTTTAGTGCATTTCTTAATATTCTATGTACACAATCATGCCATATTCAAACATAGATTTACTTCCTTTTTAATCTGGATTCCCTTTATATACCTTGTCTAATTGTCCTGACTGGATCCCCTTGTACAGTATTATTTGCATTGGTGAGATTAGATACCTTTGTACAATGTTATTTCTTTAAAGCAACTGAGTAAAAAGAGAAGTATATATTTATAGAGCTTATTATATTTGTCTTCTAATTTAGAGAACCATTTCTGGTTCTCTTCATTTGTTCCTCTCAATTCCAGGTACCATATGGTGTAATTTTCTTACTCACATACAGTTTTACTCTCAGCATTCTTTATGTTGTTATTGTCAAATACATTATAATTCTATCTGTTGTAGCTGAAACAGTAAAAGTATATATAATTTTGTTTCATATAATTGTATTTATATTAAAGAGAAAGAAGGAAAAGAAATATGAAATTCTAGTGTGTTTTATAATTGCCTTTCCAATTACCTTTTCGGATGCTCTTTGTTTGTTTGTTTGTTTGTTTTTAGTAGATTCAAATTACCGGCATGGCCACTTATTTTTAGCCAGAAGCAATTGATATTTCTTATATGGTATGTCTGCCAGCAACAAATTGTCGCAGATTTTGTTTATCTGGGAATGAATTGTATTTCCTTCATTTTTGAAAAGTGGTTTTGCTGGATATAAGATTCTTGGTTGACAGTTTTTATTTTTCTCCAGTACCTCGAATATCTCACTATCATCACTTTGCTTTCCGCCCTCCACTCTTTCTGATGAGAAGTAAGATGTTGTTATTACTGGAGTTCTCATATGTGACAATTATTTTTTCTCTTTCTATTTTCAAGATTTTATTTTCGTCTTTGTCTTTCAACATTTTTTATTTTTGTTTTTATTTTGTCAATATACAATGTGGTTGATTATTGTGGCCCATTACCGAAACCTCCCTCCCACCTGTCTCCCCTGCTCCCTCCCAGCAACCTCCTATCTGTTCACTTGTCATATCAACTTCAAGGAACTGTAATTGTTGTGTCTTCTTCCCTCCCCCAACCCCAGTTTAATTTGTGGGAGCTAAAAATAAATAAATAAATACTCAACATTATTACTATGCTTCTGGGTGTGGATGTCAGTCTTCATCCTTTCAGACTGCCATAATAAGATACAACAGTAATTTATTTCTCACAGTTCAGGAGCCTGGGAAGTTTGTGATCAGGTGCCAGTATGATTGGGTTCTTGTGAGAGTTCTTCTGCTGGTATGTTGATGGCTGTCTTTTTCTTATATCCTCACATGGCAGAGAGAGCTAAGACAGAAAGAAAGCTTTCTTTTTATAAGGGCATAAATCCCATCATAAGGGCTCCATCCTCATGGCTCATTACCTCAAACTCCATATCTCAAGATATCACCACATTGAGGATTACAATTTCAACATATGAATTTTGAAGAGACACATTCAGTTCATAAGCAATGTCTTTGTATTTATCCTATTTGATGTTTGATGTGCTTTATATATAAAATGATATATATAATTGGTATATTCTTTCTTTATACCACATACAGCAATTCATTCTAAATGTATCAGAGACCTCAATATAAGAGCTGAAACTATAAAACATCTAGCAGAAAATATATAAAATGTCCTTGGAGATCTTGAGTTTTAAATAAGGCACAAAAAACATGAAATATTTTAAAAATCAATTAATTTACTTCAAAATAAAAAATTTTGGTTTTACAATAATACTGTTATGAAAATTAAAAGACATTATAGACTAAAAAAAGAGGAAACCACGTACAAAAAAAGTTAATAATTTAGAATGGATCACAGACCAACTTTGGAAACTATGACTATATAGCTTCTGAGGTAAATTATAGGAGAATATCTTCATGACCTTGGATAGGCACATATTTCTTCAACTAGACACACATACAAAAAACAATCCTAAAAAAATGAATAATTAGGGGCCGGCCCGGTGGCGCACTGTGCTAGTGCGCCACTTGGGAAGCGCGGTGGCGCTCCCGCCGAGGGTTCGGATCCCACATACAGACCGGTTCCCGCTCACTGGCTGAGCGAGGCGCGGGGGCAACACCGAGGGTTGCGATCCCGATGCCGGTCCTGGTCCGGTACGGGGGCGACACTGAGGGTTGCGATCCGTTGCCGGACACGGAAAAAGACAAAAAAAAAAAAAAAAAAGAATAATTTGGACTTTTTAAACTCAAAAGCTTCTTCTCATCTCATTTGTAAATGTAATCACCATTAAGAAAGCTGAACAGAAAGCCACAGGTTGGATTGGACTTGTAGAAAGTACTTGCAACTTAGAAGGCTAAGAGAAGATTCATATCCAGAATATATATTTGTAAAGAAAACCTTATAACTGAATGAGTAATATTAATATATTTATATATATATTTAAAAAATAAATATATATATATGCAGTAAATACATGCAAAACACTTGAGCAGGCCTTTTGTAGTAGAAGATATCCAATCAGCATAAGCATATGAAAAATTTTCAGCAACATTGCTCAACAGAAAATACAAATTGAAATCATATTGAGATATTTCGATTCACTCAACTGAATAGTTAAAATAAATATTCTGACAATATTAAGTTTTGGTGAGGATATAGAGTAACTGGAACTTTGATGGGAGTTGTGTAAATTGATATAACTACTCTGAATACTCTTTTCATATAATACACCATAATACAATTAGATAAAGCATGCAATATGACAAAGAAATTTCACTCATAGGTATATACCCTAGAAAAATAAAAGTATATGTACATTAGAAGACTGGTATGTGAATATTCATAATAGCTTAGAACTGGAACGATTCAAACATCCATCAACAGGAGAATTTATAAACAGATTGTAACAATCATATAATGGAACACTAAACATCAACGACAAAGAATGAATTACTAGTACACATACAATAACATGTATAATTCTCAAACACATTTAATTAAATAAAAGAAGTCAGACACACAAGCTTACATATAGTATGATTCCATGGATCTGAAGTCAAGACAAGAAAAAAGAGTCTATAGTAAGGAAGTGAGAATATTGGTACTCTCTGGGGGAGTAATTTGATTAGGAAGAATATGAGGAAATTATCTGAGGGGATAAAATGTTTTATATTTTGACCTGTGTAGTGGTTACTTGTGTGTGTGTGTGAGTGTGTGTGTATAAATTTATAAAGCTGTAAAAGTAATTTTTGTGAATTTTGCTATATGTAAAATATTCTATAATAAAATAGCAGTTTTATTAAAGTCTAACATTGTTTTTATCATGATATAAAATTTTTAAATTTTGAGTAATATCTTCGAGTGTAATTTGTGTAATTTTTTTATAGGAAGCCTGCTTAATTGTATGATTTCTGTGGGCTTATATATTCAAGAATGTTTTCCATTAAACTTCATATACCAATATAAGCTCCATTTAGTAAAATGTTTTTATCACAAACTTGTCTGTTAAATGTTTAATTATTGTATTACTTTCTCTTGGTTTCAAATATTGAAGAAATAAATATCTGCATTAAGTTTGATATGTTTTCTATTATACATAATGTTTGTTTTCTGTCTGGCTTCACACAGGATTCATCCTTTACCCTTGAAGTTTAACATTTTTCACCAGAATAAGTCTATCATCATAAATTTTTCTTTCTACAATAAGATCCTTTCAGTTGTTAAATTCTAGTCTTTGTTCAGCATAAGGAAGTTTTCTTCTGTCATAACTTTATAGGGCTGAGCCCGTGACACACTCAGGAGAGTGCGGCGCTGGGAGCGCAGCGACGCTCCCACCGCGGGTTGGGATCCTATATAGGAATGGCCAGTGCACTCACTGGCTGAGTGTAGTGTGGCCGACTCCACACCAAGGGCTGTGATCCCCTTACCGGTCACGAAAAGACAAAAAAAAAAAAAAAAAAAAAAAA
>NW_007726130.1:972778-982133 GCF_000696425.1 Galeopterus variegatus | reverse complement strand
AAAAAAAAAAAAAAAAAAAAAAAAAAAAACTTTATATGTGGCCTTTGCTCCACTTCTTCAGAAACCCTAAGCCATTTCTATTCTCATTATCTATGAGACATTTCCAATACATTTTATCTTTACTCTAATTATTATGCTAAAGCTATTTGAGGAGGAACCTCTCCTGTCAGCTCGACCTCTATTTGGACCTATGTGTATCGCTTCTTACAAATGCTGATGATCGACAACAGCAATGGCATCTCCAAGGGAATTGCCCATCTTCTGTCTCATGACCAACCCTCGCTCAACTACCAACTCTCTAAATGAGTGGAATTAGATTCCACTAGTACATTATCTACCAACTTCCTGTGACACACACCACCTTCTGATTTAAAAAGTTGGATTATTTGTTCTTCAACAAGGTCCATATGAAAACCGCTTACCATGAATTGCTTTCGAATGATAGTCTCAAGCTGTGGTGTTTTCCCACTTTAACATTCCATTTGAAAAGCACAGTGATTAGCCCATGGTAGGAGCTCAATAAATATTTGTTAAGCAAACTAATAAATTTTATCAAATTATGTGAGGTAGAAACAGAATATGAAGGGAGGACACATGAAGGGAGTTAAATCCTTTGCTCAAGTCATCACCTTTCTTTGGAAACAAGATGTACTCTCTATTAAGCAAACTTTCGTGCTTTGCATCTTTATTTATCTTCCAGTCTCAGGACCACTATTCTTCTCAAATTCCTTTAACTTATCACTGTGGACTCTTGTGAATTGTTAGTTATTGTAGTATCTTTTTAGGTGGTCTCTTGCCTCCAATCTCTCAACTCCCCAATCATTCTATACAAAATTGTCAGATTACCTTTCTGGAAGAAATGTGTTGTAATGTCACTTGTTTGTTTAAAATGTTGCAATTGGCTCTTTTCTTGGCTATAAAGTAAATGACAAGCTTTTTGTCTTTGTGGGAATTTTAAAAATATATTAAAAATAGATGTTTTTCTCTCTATTTTCCCTTTTTTTAATTGAAAAATAATTGACTATACATATTTGTGGGGTAGAGTTGAATATCAATATCTGTTTACAATTTGTGAGGATGAAATCAAGATAATTGGCATGTTCATCACCACAAAACTTAACCATTCCTGATGTCCATTAACCAATTTCTCACTAGCCTCCCTCCCCCTTTCCTATTCCCACCTCTGCTAACCACAGTTCTGTCCTCTCCTTCTGAAATTTCAAAGCATTATTGTGATTGTTTGATTATTCTTTCTCTTCCTTCCTTTCTCTCTTTCTTTCGATTTTTTATTTTTATTTATTTATTTTTTTTAGCTCCTATTTCTGAGTGAGGATATACAATATTTCTCTTTCTGTGCCTGGTTTATTTCACTTGAAATAATTTTTTCTAAGTTCATCCATATAGCTGCAAATGGCAGTATTTCGTGTTTTTTTGTTTTGTTTTGTTTTTGTTTGTTTGACCAGTAAGGGGATCGCAACCCTTGGCTTGTTGTCGTCCATACCACGCTCAGCCAGTGAGTGCACCGGCCATCCCTATATAGGATCAAAACCCGTGGCCTAGGTGCTACCAGTGCCACACTCCCCAGATTGAGCCACGGGGCCAGCCCAAGAATTTCATTTTTTCAATAGCTGAGCAGAACTCCATTGTGTAAATACACCACTTTTTCCTTTTACAGTCATCTGTTGATGAACATTTGTGTTGGTTCCACCTCTTGGCCATTCACTGAACATGAGCTGTGATGAACATGAAAGTGCATGTATCCCTTCAGTGATGATTTCTATTTCTTTGGGTATATATGTAGAAGTGAAATTGCTGGATCATATGTTATATGTATCTGTAGTTGTTTGAAATACCTCCATAGTGTTTTCCATAGTTTCTGTACTACTTTGCAGTCCCACCAACAGTGTAGGACAGTTCTCTGTCCACATCCTTGCCAGCATTGTTATTCTCAGTCTTTTTGATTATAGCAGTCTAACTGGGGTGAGATGATATCTCTGTGTGGTTTTCATTTGCATTTCCCTGATGATAAGTGATGTTGAGAATTTTTAAAAAATACCTGTTGGCCATATGTATGTCTTCTTTTGAAAAATTTCTATTCAGCTCCTTTGCCCATTTTTTAATTGGGTTTTATTTTCACTATAAAGTTGTTTGAGTTCCATGTAAGTTCTGGATATTAATCCCTTGTGAAATGAATAGTTTGGAAATATTTTCTCCCATTCTGTAGGTTGTCTTCTCACTCTGTTGATCAATTCCTTTGCTGTGCAGAAGATTTTTAGGTTGATATCATCCCATTTTTTTTCTTTTGTTGCTTGTACATCTTGCTTTCATCTGCAAACAAGACAGTTTCACTTCATCTTTTCCAATCTGGGTGCCCTTAATCTTTTTCTCTTGCCTAATTGCTCTGACTAGTACTTCCAATAGCATGTTAAATAGGAGTGGTGAGAGTGGACATCCTTGTCCTGTTCCTGTTCTCAAGGGAAAAGCCTTTAGTTTTTCCCCATTTAGGATGATATCGGCAGTGGGCATGTCATAAATGGCTTTTGTTGTGTTGAGATACTTTCCTTCTATACCTAATTTGCTGAGTCTTTATCATGGATGGATGTTTAGTTTTGTCAAATGTTTTTCTGCATCTATTGAAATAATCATATGGTTTTTTGTCCTTGCTTTTGTTGATGTAGTACACACATTTATTGACTTGCATATGTTGAACCATCCTCACCTCCATGGGATGAATCCCACTTGATCATGGTGCATAATCTTTTTCATGTGCTGTTGTATTCTGTTTGCTAATATCTTGTTGAGGATTTTTGCATCTACATTCAGCCAGGATATTGGCCTGTAATTTTCTTCTTTGTTGTGTATTTTTCTTTTCTTTCTCTTTAGTTTGATATTATTTCATTTGTCTATTTTAGCTCTTGTTGCCAGTACTTTGGGGGTCATATCCAAGAAATCATTGCCCAGACTAATGTTGTAGAGCTTCATTCTTATGTTTTACAGCTACAGGTCTTATGTTTTGAATTCATTTCTGGCTAATTTTTGTATATGGTGTGAGATGAGTCCAATTTCATTCATTTGCATGTGTATATACAGTTTTTTCAACATTAGTATTGAAGAGACTCTCCTTTTCCCATTCTGTGATCTTGACACCGTGTTAAAAGCAATTGACTGTAAATGCATGGGTTTATTTCTGGGCTTTCTATTCTATTACATTCATAGATGTGTCTGTTTTTATGCCAGGGCCATGCTGCTTAGATTACAATTGCTTTATGTTATATTGTAAAGTCAAGGAATATGATGCCTCAAGGTTTGTTTGCTTTGTTCAGGATTGCTTTGGCTATTAGGAATATTTTGAGATTGGATACACATATTAGTTGCTTTTTTTATTTCTGTGAAAAATAACATTGGAATTTTGATATTGATTGCATTGAATCTGTACATTACTTTGGGTAGCATGAACATTTTAACAATATTAATTCTTCCAATCCATGAATCTGAGATATATTTTCATTTATTTGTTTATCTTCAATTTCTTTCACTGGTGTTTTATAGTTTTCAGTATATAGGTATTTCCCTTTCCCTTTTTTTAAAATTTAGATAGATACCAAATGCTTCTTCCTTGCCTTGGGGGAAGAATGTGGTTGAGCAAAAATAGAAGTTAACATCAAGAAAATTTTGGTTTTGGCTTTTGTTTCCTAAAAGATTAAGCTTCTTGAGGAGAATATGTCATGACTCTAATAGGGAGAGTACAGAAAAAAAAAGAGTGAATTTTGGAAATATATTTTCCTCTACTGAAAAAAAAAAAAAATCCCCTGGAATGAAATTGAAAAAAAATGTCCTTTAATCCCATGAAAATCAGTGCCTAGAGCTCCATTTCTTGGCTATACTTTAGAGAAATGTAAGATTTTAAAGGAAAATGGCTATATACTTCTGATTAATTCTTGATCCCTTTGCCTCAAACATTACATGAAAGCAGCAGAGCCACTGAATTTGAAAAGAACATGCATTAGGACAATGGGCTACCTGACCGATGATTGATGACCACAGCAGCCTCCCTGTATTAGTCTGTTTTTGTATTGCTATAATAGTATACCTGAAATTGGTATTATAAAAATTAATATAAATTTATAAAGAAAAGAGTTTTATTTGGCTTTTGATTGTGGGACAGTTGCATCTGGTGTGGGAATCAGATTGTTTCTACTCATGTTGGAAACAAGCAGGAAGCCAGCAGGTAAAAGCAGATCACATGGCAAGAGGAAGCGAGAGAGAGAGAGGGAGGTGCCAGGGTCCTATAAACAACCAGTACTCACAGGAACTAATACAGCGAGAAATCACTCACTAACCCTACCCCCAGGGAGAGTATTAATCCATTCATGAGGTATCCACCCACATGACTCAAACAGCTCCCAACACTGCCACATGAAGGACCAGATTTCCACATGAGTTTTGGGGGACAACACATCCAAATTCTTTCCACCCCTGGCCCCCTAAAACTCAAGTCACTCTCACATACAAGATATAATTATTCTATCCCAACAGTACTAAAAGTCTTAATTTGTTCCAGCACCAACTTAAAGGTCCAAATTCCAAACTCTTATCTGAGACTAAAGGCAAAACTCCTTCCAGTTGTGGAACCTATAAATATATATATATTTTAAAAAATCTACTTCCGGGTCGGCCTGGTGGCGCACTGCTACAGTGCGCCACTTGGGAGTGCGGCAGCGCTCCCGCCAAGGGTTCGGATCCCACGTACAGACCGGTTCCTGCTCACTGGCTGAGCGAGGTGCAGGCGCAACACCGAGGGTTGTGATCCCGTTGCCAGTCCCGGTCCGGTGCGGGCGTGACACTGAGGGTTGCGATCCATTGCCGGACACAAAAAAAGACAAAAAAAAAAAAAAATCTACTTCCAAGATACACTGGTGGAACAGACACTGGGTACATAATCCCATTCCAAAAGGGAGGAATAAACCAGAAGAAAGGAGAAATAGGTCCCAAACAAGTCTGAAACCTAGCAGAGTATACATTAAATCTCAAAGCTCCAAAATAATCTTCTTTGACTCCAAGTCCTACACTTTGGCCCAATGGGAGGTCTGGGCCCCCAAAACCTTGGGCAGCCCCAACTGCACGCCTCTGCTGGGCACAGCCCACTCCGTAGCATTTGTGTTTATGGCTTTTCCAGGTTGGCATTGAACATTGCCAGTGGCCTTACAATTCTGGGGTCCTGGCAGCAACCCTGCTCCCTTGGCTCTTCTAGACATTTCTCCAGTGGGGACTCTCTTTGTGGGCTCCAGCCCCATTTTTCTGGTCAGCATTGCTTTAGTTGATAGCCTCGGTGGTGGTTCCACCCCTGTGGCAGGTCTGTGACTGGCACCCAGGCTTTTACATATCTCCTCTGAAATCAGGGTGGAGGCCACCATGCCTCTACTGCTCTTGTGTTCTGCTGGCCTGCAGATTTAACACCACTTGGATGCCACCAAGGTTTCTGGCTTGCTCTCTCCAGAGCTGCTGCATGAACCACACTTGGGGGCACTTGAGGCAGGGCTGCTCCAGCTGGGAGTGGCTGGGATCCAGGGAGCAGTTTCCCCAAGGGAAGGTGCACACCTGGTCTGTCCTCTGGAACAACTCGGTCCTCCTAGACCTCTGGATCTGTGATGAGAGGGGTGCCCTTCCAGACTTCTGAAATGCTTTCAGGGCATTTCTCCCATTGTCTTGAATATTAGCATCTGGCTGCCTCATCACCAAGCTAATGTCTTTAGCAACCAATCTCCTTCACCTTGCATTTTTCTACTGAAAGGCCTCTCTCATTCACTAACACATGGCCAAGCTGCAAATTTTCCAAATCTTTATGCTCTTCTTCCCTTTTAATGATAAATTCCAGCTTTATGTCATGCCTTTGCCACCATAACTGAGTGTAGGCTGTTGCAAGTAGCCATACAGCTGTCCAAATGCTTTCCTGCTTAGAAATTTCTTCCTCCAAACATTCTGGTTCACAACTTCTAAGTACTACCTTACATAAAGTCCTAGGGCATGGACACAATGCAGCCAAGTTCCTTGCTATGGTGTAGCAACACCCCACATCTGGGTACCAATTTTCTGTATTAGTCTGTTTTTGTGATACTATAACAGTATACCTGAAATTGGGTAATTTAAAGAGAAAACAGTTTTATTTTTAAGCATCTGGTGCAGTCCTCTGGCTGCTTCTGCTCAAGGCAGAAAATGGCAGGCAGCCAGAGGGTACAAGCAAATCACATGGCGAGAGGAAGTGAGAGAGAGAGGGAGGTGCCAGGGTCCTATAAATAATCAGCTCTCACAGGAACTAATAAAGAGAAAATTCACTCACTACCCCCAGCCCCAGGGAGAACATTAATCCATTCTTGAAGGATCCACCCACATGACTCAAACAGCTCCCAACACTGCTGCACTGGGGATCAGATTTCCACATGAGTTATGGGGGGACAACAGATACAAACTCTGTCATTTCCTAATGCTACATTGCTACATAATTTCCTATATGGTTTTGTACTGACCTGCGAAGGGATATTCAAAAATGACCTGTGTTGAAATTTCCACCTGCATGATATTCTAGAGGCTTGATGTCAAAGTCAATTCTAATAAAATGAAGAAGTAATTAATATCTTGTTGATCAAGGTAAGTGGACTTTGATTTTAACCATTACACTTTACTATTAGCTCCAAGGTTTTAGTGTAGCTTATGGTAAACTCACCAGCTACCCAGAAATCTCCTCATATTTCAAGACCCAATTCAAATAGATACACATTTAAATTCCCAAGCAGAATTAATCACAGGCTTTTTTTTTTCTCATAGCGAAGTAAATATCTATAGCTATACCTATATCTATCTACTTTATCTCCCTGATATCTTAACATTTACCAAATTTATTGCAGTTAAGTATGGTTTTTCCTTATTGAAAATGAGTATTAGAACTGTGTTCTTGGGGCCAGCCTGTGGCTCGCTTGGGAGAGCGTGGTGCCGACAACACCAAGTTAAGGGTTAAGACCCCCTTACCAGTCATCTTAAAAAAAAAAAAGAAGTGTGTTATTTGTTATACTAAGTTTTGTGTCTTCAAGACCTAGAACAGTAACTAAAGCATAGTTTGTGCTAAGATTTTTAATTGATTATTATTTTTATTATGTTTTATTTTGTATTTATGAAAATTTAGTTTCATTGATCAGTTGTGCAAAAACTATGAATTACAAGCTGGTTGACATAATAGGACTGTTTCGACATAAAAGCTTTTTTTATTTTGAGACTATGTAATGCTATTAAGCGAAATATAAATGATCACTTATATAAGAAGCCAAAATCTCCAGACAAAAATCATATATAATGTTCAATGATTCTCTTTAGAGAATAATATTTTTCCTGTTGTTGCAAAAGCTTCTGAGGTCTTGGCAGTGATAAGTAATGGATCCAGAGTTCTCAATATAGATGACGAAAGCATAGCAAGGAAAAAAATATGAGCAAAATTTGATTAACACATGAGGTGTAATTTCATTTGGTGCACATAAGCAGTGGAACTAGACAGTTGAGAAGATAAATTAAATAGATTATTAAGAATAGAAAACAATTTGGGGCAGCAGATTTTAAATCAATTGCTAGAAGAAAGACTAAGGTAAAACAGAAGTGCAAAAGAGAAAGTATTGTTATGGGCCAGAAAAAGCTCAATGCCCTAACAAGTGTGATTTTCCAGAAAGAGCTAGAGGTTAGCAGCAAAAAAGTCTAGAAGCAGGACTCCAGGTAAAACTGTAGTCCCTTGGGAAAGATGGATAGTGCATAGTATCTTCCCAATTCATTTTAATCTTCCCTCCATGTTTAATCTATTCTAGTCTAATATTTTAAACATGTATAATCATGTTTAATCCAAAAGCCACAGTGATATTTCTAAACTGTAGCTCCAGTCTCATCACCCTTAACTTTCTGCTAAAAGTCTTTAGGGGCCCCCTATTATCCAAAAGATAAAGTCTAAGGTTCTTAACATGGGACACAAGGCTTTTCTTGAAGTGGCTCATCCTTACCTTTCCAGGGTCATTGCTATTTTCTGCCTCATACTTCATATTCCACCCATTTGGAACTACTTTGAGTTCTTTTATATCAACATACTTTGGTTTCAAACTGGCTTCAGTGGAAATAAGAATTTATTGGCTCAAAAATGTAAGTGTTAGGACATCTAATCCTCGGAGTGGGTAGAGATTCAACTAGGCCTGAGAAACACTTGGTACTAGAGACATGAACATCACCATCTCTCTTTCACATCTCTTAATTTTGCTTTTGGCTGTTTATTAGATTAATTCTCTCTCAACTTAAAAAGTTGTAGTGAATTGAACAGTGTTCACCCAAAATTCTTGTCCTCAGAATTTGACCTTATTGGAAAATAGGGTCTTTGCTGATGTAATAAATTAAATGAGTCCATACTAAATGAGGGAGGGTTCTAAATTCAATGACTGGTGATTTTATAAGAAGAAAAAAGGACACAGATGCACACAGAGAAGAAGGCCATGTGAAGACAAAGACGAGATTGAAGTGATGCTATTGTAAGTCAATGAACAACAAGGATTGCTTGGAGTCACTAGAAACCAGGAAGAGGCAAGAATGGATTTTTCCCTAGAGCTGTCAAGGATCATAACACTGTCGACACCTTTTGGACTTCTGTCCTCCAGAATTATGACAGAAATAAGTTTATTATGTGTTAAGGCACTAATTCATGATAATTTCTTATGGCAGCCACAGGAAGCTAACACACTGATAAACCAATTTAATGCTGCAACACAATCACTTCTTCTATACTCCACTTTCCCCTACTTCTTTCTTTTCCTATTACTGATGATCTACTAAATTTCTTCTGTAGTCCATCATCCCAAGATACAATATTTTTTTCATATTTGACAGTCTCTGAAATTGGAATGTATTTTGCAACCAATGACCATTAACTTACCAATGATTTTTTTCTTGTTGTTTCTTTCTTATTGGTACATAAAAAAGGTGTGCCTTAGAGAGTGAGTGGCGTCTTAGAGACAATGAAATATGGTTACCCTATTTACTACAGTATTTATGTTGTTTATTGCCTGTTTCCCTTTATCTCACCCACCTGATACTACTTGAGGAAAAAGATCTTTCTCTGATTTGTTCATTATTCTGTTCTTAAGACCTAGACTGATGGCTGGCATAGAACAGGTATTGAATACATTAATGGATAATATATTTTAAGCAAATATTTGGTGAACAGAACTGAACTTGTTCTTATTTATTTTCTACGAACATCTTTTTTTTTTTTTTTTTTTTTTTTCCTTTTTGAGACCACCCCCACCGCACCCAGCCAGGGAGCCCCCGGGGCGCACCG
>NW_007726130.1:928893-972433 GCF_000696425.1 Galeopterus variegatus | reverse complement strand
TTTTTTTTTTTTTTTTTTTTTTTGTCCTTTTTGAGACCAGCCGCACCGCACTCAGCCAGTGAGCGCCGTGGGCGCACCGGACATCCCTATATAGGATCCAAACCTACGGCGGGAGCGCTGCTGCACTCCCAGCGCTGCACTCTCCCGAGTGCGCCACGGGCTCGGCCCATTTTCTACAAACATCTAAGCATGTTAATAATAATGATAACTTGCAATTATTTAGCACTTTGAAATTTTAAACTTTTCTCATTAAATTTTGATAAAATTTGCCTAATGCATGGAACTGTGAAGCTGATTATTTTCATTTTAAAGGTAAGAAAACTGAGGTTCTGAGATACTAAAGCATTTGTCCAAAGTCAACGAAATAGTAAGTCTTGGGTCACCAAGAATTTTCTAGTGGTCTTCTTCCTAATCTACTGCTCTCCTTTGGACCTGCTGGGGTCATCCACTGTGTAAATGCTATAATTTAATGCACATGAGAATTCAGAATTTTTTTCAGATTTTCATGATTTTCTGGGAAATTTTAGAGTATAAAAGAGAAATCAGAGGAACAGATGGCAATGTATTATATATAGCATAAGTAATCTACACTTCAAATATGTATTTGTGGAGATGGATATGTTAATAAGATATAGATATATTTACATGCATATGTAATATGTGTAAATGTATTATAAATATAACTGAACCTTAAACACCTTAATAAAGGCATGCTTATATCCCTACTGAGAGCTCATTCATTCATAAAAATTGAGATATGTATTGGGATATTGATCTATAATCTTGTTATGAATAGACATACGACTGTTGACAGCAGTTCTAATAATTTTCAAATGTAGTATTCACTGTCCGATAAAACATGTCACACTTTCCTACAATGTATTTTAACCAAAACTTGAGTAGATATGAAAGAAGCTGGCATTAAAAACAAAAATGCGGTAATTATCATGCAAATCAAAATTGCTTTAGTCTTTAGGACAGAAACTTGAGTTATGTTGCACTCTGGTAGTAAATGGAGTTTAGTTTGAAAGGCATAGTTAGAGATCTGAGAAACTGCCTTAGGTTCATTCCCTGCCTGTGCACATCTTTTTGACTCTGCTTGATTCTCCAGTTTCATGTTATTTCTAGGCACAACATGTAAAACCGGTGAGTATCCAGTGTTGGAATGAACTAGGATTTGGTTGATTATGATATTTTATTCCAAGTGTCTAAAGCAATGGGCTTTTAATTGGTGCTTCACTAAGAAATGGTAAATAAGAGAGGCAAAAACAAAGCTGCTTAATACTGTTCATAAGTTTGTAAGAGGTACTTGGTTTCACATTGAAGGACCTCCTCAATACAGACCCAACCTATCCTTTCATTCCATTCCCATATTCCCCCCTACTCTAATGCTATGCTCTGGTCAAATGCAATTAAATGCATTTTTCCTCAAATTTTTTTTCATGGTTAGTACCTTAATTATATACTCTAGTTACATTCCCTATGTAGAAATGTATATGGCTTTCTTCTTCCTCTTCCTCTTCAAGTTAATGTAACTCAGAGATTAGGCACCCAAAAAATGGAGTCAGACAAAATGGAGATCAAATCATAGCTCTCTCACTTTTCCGTGTAATCTTAGACTTGTTGCTAAATTTCTCTAATCGTCGATTCCTTCATCTGTAAAATGCAATAATGTGATGAGTACTTCATAGCCAAAAGTAAAGGAAATAATGCATATATAGCTGATGACATTAGGTTCTTAAGAAGTAAATATGCATATATAAATTTATAAGTATGTGTGTGAGTGAGTGTTATATTTAGGTATATGTATATGTGTGTGTTCCAAAGCAGTTTCTAAGGAGTCAGGTGGCATGATAGCTTATCCAAGCTACTTCAGGGTTCATCTAAGAGCACTTTTGCTATAATGCAAAGCCTATGTCCCCGACTTTTTTCATGTTTTTTCTAAGGGAAATGGGGATAACAATTGTAGTAGTTTCCTGAGGCTGCTTTAACAAAGTACCACAAACTGGGTGGCTTACACAACAGAAATGTGTTATCTCACAGTTCTGGGTTCTAGAATTCTAAAATCAAGGTGTCAGCTGGGTTGATTCCTTCTAAAGTCTGCCGGAGAAGTGTCTGTTCTAGGCCTTTCACCTTGAATTATAGATGGTGAACTTCTCCTTCTGTCTTTACATGTCCTTCCTATGTATGTGTTTATCTCTGTCCAAATACCCCCCGAAACACACTCTTTTTTTAAAGAGTGCAGTCATATTGGAATAGGACCCACACTGAAAACTTCATTTTAACTAAAATACTGCTGCAAAGACCCTTCCATATATGATGTTCACATTCACAGATACTGGAGATTAGGACTACCACATCTTTTGGAGGGATATGATTCAACTGATAAGAATTAAGACTGTAAAAATAGGCTGAGGACAAAGAAGAACACTGAAATCCAGTGCAATAGCTCTGAAGCCAAAATTCAGAAAGCAGCGATGCCAGCCCGAGTGCTTCCTCCCCACACTGAATAGAGATGACTGGCTGGCTGTAATCTGTGAAACTGGCTTCACATTCCCCAAATCATTTCTTACATTTGAAGGAGTTTAGGAGGTGCAAAGTACACCCATGTTAAATTAAAACTATTTCTATGCAATTAGATACAATTGGCTTCAATATGTAAACTTTGAACTAAAAATTTCTGCAGGAAGAACAAGGCCCTATTTTGATATTAACTTGTGATTTGATATAATTTAAATTAAGTGTTATTACTTTCATAGAAATAGTAACACAGAAATAAAAGTCGCTTTTAATTGACTATCCAATTAACTTAAATAAAAGGTAGAAGTTCTGTATTTGCTCTAGACAAGAGACACATTAGTAAACTACCTATGAAGTTTCTATCCCAATGTACTTAGTGAGAAACCCAGAAAGTTATTTTATTTTAATCAAGTCATAGTTTTAATATGCCCTTTTATTACTGGATCTGATCTTCCAGTCTATAATCCCAATGAGGCTTTAGGACAGGTGGCCACTGTATACAGAATGTCTCTAAGAGAATACGATGTTATAGCCCTGGACGTGCTCACATGTAGATACACTTCAATAGGGTTAATATTAATTACTGTTTGCTTAACGTTTATTGCTGACCTAATTTATATCCCAGGGGGATATTTCTCTCCAGTTGGATGAAAGTAGTAAGTACTGTGGTTCCAAAATTCAGGATATTTACGTTTTTATCTTCCTTTTCCCTCTGCCATATTGTTCTGCTCCATTGTACCATCTGCTACCTCACTCCTCACCCTCAAAAAGTGTACTTCTATATGTCAAAAAAAAAAAAAAGGGATTGAGTAAAAAGTGACCCATTTTTCCCTTGCAAGGTCACATGTTTAAATGTTTTATCTTCACTGTTAAAAAGAAAAATAATACTTTTTTACCTTATTAAAGCAAGCACAGCACTCTGTGCTCTGCTCCCATCTATTTCCTCTTTAAGAAATGTCAGCATCTTGGCTGGCTATCTGAGTACCTGAGTCATAATGCTCAGTGTTTGATTGTGATGTTTTGTACAGTCTCTCCCATCCTCAGAGCAGATAAACATGACAAATAAGCCCCAAGTTGTCTACCTCTTGTAGCAGGGCTCTAGAATCTCCAGGACAAAGACTATGCTTTTTGACTATGTTTGTAGATGGGCATATATCTTTGAAATGTTGATCTTACTTGCTCCCTACCCTAGGTCATTTCAAACCTCAAAATAATGTTATCTGACTGCTTTCCAAGCTACATTTTGTCTTGATCCACTTTTTTTGTTTATTAAGGGACAGAAGCTAAAAGTAGACATGGGTGAGAATGAAAAACAATGTTCCTCAAAATATAAAAATACCTCAGAGTCTGGACCATATAGAAGTAATTGTTTACTCTTAAGTTAGCATATGTTTTACTGAGCATCTGTAATCTACAAAACACTATGTGGTATACAGGTAGGCATAAAGCATAATCCTTTCCCTCAAGAAAATGATGACTAGAAGTGGAGACCATGGGACATAAACAAGTATAACATAAGTAGAACATAAGGCAGAGTGCAGTAATGTTATAATGAACCTTAAGACAACGTTCTGTAGAACGGTAAAGGGAACAATAATTTATTCTGATTATAAGGTATGATATTTTACTTGAGTACAGAAAAATGAGTCGTTTCATGGACTGTTTGCACTATTATTACAAAATATTTGAGACTGGGTAATTTATAAAGAACATAAATTTCTTTCTTACATTTCTGGAGACTGGGAAGTTAAAGATTAAAGTGCTAGCAGATTCAGTGTCTGGTAAGAGCTACTCTCTGCTTCCAAGATGGTGACCTGTTCCTGCATCCTCATACTGCAGAAAGCAGAAAGGCAAAAGGACCCCACTTGTACCCTCCATTATTACTTTCATAAGGGCACTGATTCATTCTTGAGGGTGGAACCCTCATGACCTAATCACTTCCCAAAGGCCACACCTCTTAATACTATTGCATTGGGGATTAAGTTTCAACATAAATTTTGGAGGGGACACAAACGTTCAAACCATAGCAGGTAGGATTTCAATAATTGATAAAGAGCCCATCAGGCTAAATGATGTCATCCTAAGAATGGAGATGTGGAAGTGTTTAAAACGTATGAGGAAAGGCAAGTGATCTGATGAAGAACTGTGCATTCAAATGCTCATTTCAAAAATTTTCCAGTACTTTCTGTCATTCTGAAAGCTTTCTTAGTTCCATTTGGCTAATTCAAAACCAGTTTTTGATAGTTCTATTTCTGTATGTCAAAACAGGCCTAAACCATAAACAGATAAATGTTTCTGTATTGGTAAACATGGATGCTAATTCATAACTTACAAGACTTTGAGGAAGATCAACTGAGAGAATATATGCAAAAAATTTTGTCATTACAGACCTTCCTTTCTTCACTTATTGAATTTGTAATTATCTATTTTGCTTTATTTTTGTCTCTTTAAATAGATTGCAAATTATATGAGGAACTGTGTCTGTCTTGTTCATCAGTTTGTCCCAGCATGTGATGTATGAGCTTAACAAATATTTTAAATTAAAAGAATCAATAAAAAAAAGAATGAAGCTCAAATCCCTTTATAGATATTATATAGCTAGTATTAACGTTGTATTACCATCTTTGGCCCTTTTCCTATTTATGATCATTTAAGCATTTAAAAAGCCTAAGCTTATTTGGAAATCAATTTAAAGGTATTGGATTCTATTAGTGCCTCTACTCCTATATAACAAGATTTCTTATTAAAAGTGAAATATGCAGCCCAAACCTAGATGTTTCCCCAAACTTAGAGAAGTAAAAATTAGGGCTGGCAAAAGACTTTGGTATTTTCTAGTAAAACTCCAATCATTTATAACTGAGAAAACTTAAGATTAGACAGAGAGCGAGGACTTGACCAATCCTGATATCTTAATAGCAAAACCAGGACTAATACCATCTGATTCAAGTCCAATCCTCATTTCAGAACATCCTGTTAAATTTTCCAATGTTCATCAAACTAAGGTAGAATGTTTAATATGCTGAGACTGGTTTTCTTCACAGGCTATAGTTTGAAGGATATAAGTTAGCAAATCATGTCAGTGAGTATCCCAATCATGACCTTCAGGGACTCTCCCATGTTTCAATACTATTTCTCCATCACATTTATTCAATTGATTTGATGATCCACTCAATAGTGGTCATTACTAAGGTATTCCAAAGAAATTAAATAGCTTTCTCTAATAACTGGTATGTTAGGGAATGCCATCTAACAATGATCTGATATAACAATTTTATTAACCAGAAATGTTATAGTGACAAACTGTAGACTAGCAGCTATTCATTGCTTAAAAATACCCTCCAGGAGAGCCAAAGACATCTGAATCTGCTGGGGGATATAGCTGAAACTGGACAACTTTATATTCCCTGAGAACTAATACCAAAGAAGTGGGCAATTTAAAAACAAAAATAAAATCAATGACTAGCCAACAAAAAATAATGAATATAAAAGTGTAGCTTATTTGAAGAAGAGTGATCCAGATAGTATCATCATCATTGTCATCATCTATAGAAAATTTACAGCACTGCCCAAGTGGGAGCCCAGGAGAATGCCAGTACTTTGTGCCACCATCAGCCCACACTTGAGTCCTGGAAAGGCCCACCTACCACCTGAGTGGGAGCCGAGCTACTGGCCCACACTCGAGCCCTGGAAAAGCCAATACACCACAAGAGCAGCAGCTGTGTTGAGTGCCATCCTACGTGTCACTGCCACAGCTGCCACAGGTCCAAACCCAAGCCCCAGAGAGGCCCACTATCTGCCTGAGCAGGAGCCAAGGTAGCTCACCACACACTCAACTGCATCAATACAAAAGTCACCAGCAAAGCCTACAAATTGATGAAAAGTCTTTCCCCTCATAGCCTACACCAGAGTAATAGAAAAAATAAGAGCCCTGCCAGATAATCAAATATCTCAAATTCATATATATTATCATATATATAATGATATATGATATCATTATATATATCAAATTTATATACATGATATCAAATTCATATCAAATATCTCAAATTTATATATAAAAGAAGATATGACACCACTGAAAGAATATGGTAATTCTCAAGTACCAGACCCCATAGAGCAGGAAACCCTTGAGATGTAAGAGAAAGAATTTGAAGCACTGATCTTAAGAAAACTCAAAAAGATAAGAGAAGAATCAATTAGAGAAAACAATGAAACGAACAAGAAAAATCCAGGATATAGAGGAGGAAATTTACAAAGAGATTAATACCTTAAAAATGAATATAGAAGATCTTCTAGAACTGAAGGATTCAGTCAGTGAAATAAAAACATATGGTTATCTCAATCAATGCAGAAAAGGCATTCAAAAAATTCAACATCACTTCATGATTAAGACTCTCAGAAAATTAGGTATAGAAGGAAATTATCTGAACACAGTAAAAGCCATTTATGACAAACCAATCGTCAGTATCATCCTGAATGGGAAAAAGCTGAAAGCTTTTCCCTTAAGAACAGGAATAAGACAAGGATGCCCACTCTCATCACTCTTATTTAACATAGTATTGGAAGTACTAGTTAGAGCAATCAGGCCAGATAAAAAAATAAAGGGCATCCATATTAGAAAGGACAAATTCAAACTGTCCCTGTTTGCAAGTGGCATGATCTTATACATTGAAAAACTGAAGAATATACCAAAAAACTTAGAACCGATTAACAATTTCAGTCATCTTGCAGGATACAAAATCAACACCCAGTAATGAACCAGCAGTGAAAATAATCAAGAATGCAAGCCCATTTAAAATGGTCACCAAAAAATTTAAAATAACTAGGAATCAATTTAACCAAAAAGGTGAAAGGTCTCTACAATGAGAACTACAAAACACTACAGAAAGTAATTAAAGAAGACAGAAAAAGGTGGAAAGTCATACCATACTCTAGGATGGGAAGAATTAACATAGTGAAAATGTCCACTCTACCCAAAGCAATCTACAGATTCAATGCAATCCCCATCAAGATACCAATGACATTAAAATTCCAATAATATTAAAAGCAATCCTAACATTCATATGGAACAACAAAAGACCCCAAATAATGAAAGCAATACTGAGCAAAAAGATAAATAAATAAGGCAAAAAACCCAAAATAACAAAGAAGTCATAACACTACCTTCCATCAAGTTGTATTACAAAGCTATTGTAACCAAAACAGCATGGCACTGGTATAAAAATAGACACTTGGATTGATGGAACAGAATAGAACACCTGGGAATCAACCCGCATACTTATAGCCAACTGATCTTTGACAAGGCAACGAGAACATACACTGAGTAAAAGACTGCCTCTTTAATAAATGGTGCTGGGAAAATTGGACATGCATATGCAGAAAAAAGAAACAAGACCTGTACCTCTCAACGTATACCAAAGTCAACTCAAAATGGATTACAGACTTAAATATAAGACCTGAAAGTATAAAACTCCTAAAAGAAAACAAAGGGGAAACACTTCAGGATGTAGGAATTGTCAAGGGCTTTATGAAAAAGACCCCAAAATTACAAGAAACAAAAGAAAAAATAAACAAGTGGGATTATATCCAACTAAAAAGCTTCTGTGCCTCAATGGAAACAATCAACAGAGCAGAAAGATAACCTACTGAATGGGAGGAAATATTTGCAAATTATACATCTGACAAGGGATTCATATCCAGAATATATAAAAAACTCAAACTATACAGTAAAAAACCCAAATAATCCAATTAAAAAATGGGCAAAAGAGATGAATATACATTTTTCGAAGGAAGATATACTAATGGCCAGCAGGTACATTAAAAAATGCTCAGCATCATTAATCTTCAGAGAAATCCACATCAATAACACATTGAGATATCATCTCACTCCAGTTAGATTGGCCATTTTTAAAAAGACTGTGAATGACAAGTTCTGGAAAGGATGCAGGGATAGGGTAACTCTCCTACACTGTTGGTGGGACTGTAAATTAGCACAGCCATTATGGAAAACAGTATGAAGTTTCCTCAAAAACTACAGTTAGAACTGCCATATGATCCAGCAATCCCACTACTAGATATCTACCCAAAGGAATGGAAATCATGTTGAAGTAATACCTGCACTCCCGTGTTCATCACAGATCTATATACAATAGCCAAATGTCCTTTGTTGGATGGCTGGATAAGAAAAATGTATATATACAGAATGGAATACTACTCAGCCATAAAAAGAAAAGAAATTCTGCAATTTGCAGCAACATGGATGAGTCTGGAAAAAATAATGTTAATTGAAATAAGCTAGACAAGGGGAAAAAATATAGTATTTTCTCACTCATAACTGGGTGCTAAGAAGGAAGGAAGGAAGGAAGGAAGGAAGGAAGAAAGGAAGGAAGGAGAGAGAAAGAAAGAAAGAAAGAAAGAAAGAAAGAAAGAAAGAAAGAAAGAAAGAGAAAAAGGAAAAGGAAAGAAGAAGGCTTTGTAGATTCTTGTTCAAAGTAGTGGATGCTTAAATGGAAATATTATAATTAATTTGAGAAGAAGATACAAGGTAGAATGAGCAGAGCCATGAAGTACAGATAACTAGTGTGAAGTGGGCTGAGGCTAGGGAAGTGACAAGAGCATCAGTAGGATGGTACATATTCTAATACACATACTAGAAATAACTGACAGGACCAGGTGATTAATGGAATGTGGGAAGGAGAAAGTTGAGAGAGAAGCCAAAGAGAACTCACAAGTTTGATATTCAGAAACAAGAATGGCAAGCTGATGAAGGAAGCATCTTGGATGGAGAGTAAGAATGGGGAATACATATTTGCTTTGCTTTGAGTTGTTCAATTGACTGAGGATACCAACACTGTGATAACAATTTGTGCTACCAACATTTTGACCTATGAACGCTTGCTTCCGTGTTATGGACTCTTGGTGTTTTAAAGTGAAAATCAAAACCAAGGCCTCCTTTTAAGGCAGTAAAAGCTTGTGTCTATATACTATAGTAGGGGTTATTTCCTGTGTGACATCTGGCTGGACAAGGTATTCACAACTACGTGCCACCGACAGAGTGGGTCAAGAAGGGTGCTGCAAATTATCCTTCACTCCCAAACTACCCACTCACCAAAAATGCTAGGCTTTCCAATAGTTGAGGAACTTTAACTGTCAATAAATTTTTGACTATGTTCAGTTTATACTCACGGGGCTGGAGCAAACTGTCAGGACCAAGAACACAGAGGACTGTAAACAGTAGAGAGGAGATTTCACATAATGTTCCCCTGAGAAACCAAAGGTTACAGATCCAGACAGAGATATAATACTGTAAAGAAACAATGAAAGGTTATGACCAGAGAACTAGTAATGAATATACCTAATATTAGGTCACAGGAGAAGCCCAAATGAGTATGTGTATTAGGAGAAAAATCACGAGGTCAGAAGAAGGTAGGATCAATAGTAAGTCACAAGCAGTTGAGGTTCAAGTCTATGTTAAGAATGCAAATGCTTTAGATGATCACCTTCATCTTGTGATGCCTGCATAGTGAAATTACTTGAATTCAGAAACCTAGGAATCATACAGAACAGCACAGAATAAGGCATTTTCTTCACATGGCCTCAGTTACCTACATGAAAATACCGAAAAGGTTCAGCTAAGCTTATATCTAATTATATTTTTCCAGGTAAGATTGATTCAAATTTCTGAATGATTTCAAGTTTCTCATTTAAGTAATTTTATCTCATGAGTAAATTGGAAAGAAAATAAAACAAATGAAAATATATACATTTGTAACTATGAGGGATTTGGACACCCCATGAAAGTAAATACTGACCAAAAGGTTTAGAGTAGGTGTTGCTTAGGCTCAAGCAGATAGAAGATTGTCTGCAGTATAGTACAATACCGTTGAGTTTTGTGGCAGGAGACAAAGCATAATTATATTACCAGTGCCAAGCACAGTACCTGGTATATAGTAGGACCTCACTAACTGCTTTTTGAATAAATGAGAAAAAGAACTGCTCCAATGAAATGGAGCATTCCGTTTAGTCAAAGAAACGACTGAGATTTATTTGATTCTTCTTCTCTTGTCCATTCCATAAATACATATAAAGCATCTGCTCTATGCCAGGAAACATACTAAGTACATAATCATCATACCCTCTCTTCATAGAATGCATATTCTAGATCAAGGAACAGAAAAATGAATAAGTAGGCAAAATGAAATAATTGCAATTTTAGTAGGTATGAAGGAGATAAATACATTTCTATTAATAGAAAATAACAGGCAACATATTTTGTTAGGAGGGTCAGAGTAGGGTCTTTCTGAGAAAGGGGCATTTACTCTAAAAACTGAAAGATAGGAATGAAACAGCCATGTGAGGAGATACTGTTAAAACATTCCAAGCAGAAGAAGCCATGAGCACAAAAACCCAGAGGACGTGGAAAGAGCATAATATGATAATGGATGAGGCAGAAGCTTTTTTGTAGATAACTTGTTTTCTTTCTCTTCAACCCTTCATTTGTGGTGTTCTAAAATTTTACTCAAACACACCAAGGTATTTTTGCAAATCTTTATTTTTTGTGTGAATTTTAAGACATTTATCACTATGTAACTTGATTATATTTTCAATCCAATTTTCTTTTTTCAGCTCTGGAAAATTTTAGATCTCCTCTCTCCCATTCTCTCAATTTTCTATTTGCAGAACTCTTTTAAAAGTATCTTGAAAATTCTGTATATGTCTTCTGTGTCTATTAATTCTCTTCTCATATATTTCATCTCTCGTCTTTTTGCACTGGTTTCAGAATATTATTAATCTAGGAGAGTGATGTTAGCACTATGGCAGAATAGGAGGTTCTAGCCCTTAAACTCCCACAGAAACATCAATATTAACAACCACCCATGGACAAGAATGCCTTTATGGGAATATGGGAGTCCAGCTGAGATATTTTAGCACCACAGTGCAGTAAAAAATCCAAGAATAGAAACTTTTGAAGAGGGTAAAATGAACAGTTTCACTTTACCTGTGTGACCCCTCCCATAAGGCATAATAGCTGAGTGCCAAGAGAGACCACCTCGGCCTGTGATTTCTATCATAAGAGACAGTCACAGGGAAGTAAGCACCTAGCTTCCCCAGCCTTGCGGGACACCGCCCTGGAAGTGCATTTCTGTCTTACCACATCCAGAACACTGAGGAGATCAGTACAGCTGAATTATTTGGAGGCAATTATGAGCAAGAAAAAGGGAATGAACGATCATAGTATCCTGTGTACAAATCTCAACAGCCAACTGTAGATCCTACTGGCCAGCTTGTGGACTCCACCAGGAGCCCTACCCACTAGCCATACACCTCCAGCCCTCTTTAACCTCCCTCCACAGTGCAGGTGCCCTGCGCTCTCCCACAGGTGCTGCTTGTGCTCTCCCAAAATGATTACATTGCTTCCCTGCAGAAGGTATGTGTAAGCCTTCAAAGACAGCTTATGTATATAAGCAGCATGCTTGACACTGCTGGATAGGGAGAAATTGTACAACTTTGAATATTTCAGGGCATTGCTATAGGAAAAGTACATGAGAGGCTCTCAGAACCCAGCATGAATCTGAGAGATCAAAATAGACTTTAAGTCCAAAAGTGTAAAATGAGACAAAGGAGGTTATTACATAACAATAAATTGGCCAAGTATTCAAGAGGATATAACAATTATAAATATATTTGTACCCAACATGGAGCACCTAAATTTATAAAAGAAATAGTTATAGATCTAAAGGGAGAAATAGACTGCAATACAATAATAGTAGGGGACTTCAGTACCCCACTTCAGTAATGTACAGATCAACTAGAAAGAAAATCAAGAAGGAAACATCAGACTTAAAGTACATTTCAGACCAAATGGATTGAATAGACATATATAGAACATTCCATCCAAGAACAGAATACACATTTTTCTCAAGTGTACATGGAACATTCACCAGTATAGATCATATGTTAGGCCACAAAACAAGTCTTAAGAAACTTATAAAGACTGTAATCATACCAAGTATCTTTTCTGACCACAATGGTATAAAACTAGAAATCAATAACTGAAGGAATTTTAGAAAATTCACAAATATGTGGAATTTAACAACATGCTCCTGAACAAGAAATGTGTCAAAGAATAAATTAAAAAGAAAATTTAAAAAAAAAAATCTTTAGATAAACAAAAGTGGATACACAACAAATCAAAACTTATAGGATGCAGCAGGAACAGTTCTAAGAGGGAATTTCACAACAATAAACACCTACACAAAAAAAAAAAAAAAAGAAAGATGTCAAATAAACAACTTAATAGTACACCTCAAGGAACTAACAAATGAACAACAAACTGAGCCTGAATTTAATACAAGCTAGGAAATAATAATAGTCTGAGCAGACATAAATTAGGGACTAGAAAATTAATAGAAACGATAAACAAAACTGAGAGGTTTTTTTTAAAAGATGAACACAATTGACAATACCTTTGTTTGACTAAGAGAAAAAGAGAAAACTGAAATAATAAAATTATAAATAATAAAAGAAACATTACAATTGATATCACAGAAATAGAAAGAATCATGAGACTAAAATGAACAATTATATGCCAACAAATTGGATATCTCAGAAGAAATACATTTGTAGAAACATATAACCTACAAAGACTGATTATGAAGAAACAAAAAATCTGGACAGACCAATAATGAGTAAAGAGATTAAACCAGTATTAAAAAATCTCCCATCAAAGAAAATAACAGGAGCTGATGGCATCAATGCTGAATTCCACCAAGCATTAAAATAACAGCTAATGCCAATCGTTCTCAAATTCTTCTAAATTATGAAGAGGGAACACTTTCAAACTCATTTTATGAGACCAGCATTACCCCAATTCCAAAGCCACTACAGAAAATAAACAAGCAAACAAAAACTACAAGCCAATATTACTGATGAATATAGATGCAAAAATCCTCAACAAAATACTAGCAGTATTTCAGTTGGTGTCTGTTCATTTGAAGAAGTAGAGACTTATTTCAGTCTTTGCAGACTGCCTTTGTCTGAGAAAGCCCTTCATCAGCCAGCGCATCTAGCGATGTTGAGCAGAACCTTTAGCATGGTCTGCAGGCAGGCTTGCTGTTAGAATCCTCAGGTGGGCTGGCCTTGTGCCTGCATCAACAGGTGGACGGGTCTGGAGCCTGGATCCACTGGGGAGGACCTGTTGATTTGTCTGCAGGAGTGGCTGTGGGGCCTCGGATGGTCCTGAAGCCTGTATCTAGGTGGCGGATCTGAAGCCTGGTCCACAGGAGTTGACCTGGTGCTATGGTGGGTCTTATGCCTAAGGCTCCAAAAGCCTACTAAGCACTGGAATGGGCCTGGCACATGGATACACTGGGATGAGCTTGGTTCCTGGGTCCATGAATGCTGGGCTGCAGTCAGGATCTGCAAGGTGTTCCTGCAGCTTCAGTTCATGTGGGCCAGCCTGACACTGGGGTCTACTGGGTTGGACTTGGGCCCTGGGTCTACTAGAGCAGGCCTCTTTTCTGGGTCCACTGGAGCCTGGGGCCACTGAGACCAGGCTGGATCCTGGGGCTGGCCTGGTGCTAGGGCCACTGTGGAGCTTGGGTCTTTGCGGCCTGGTCTGTATCATGGGATCATGGTTGCTAGCCTGGTGCCTAGAGCCACACAGGCTGGCCAGGAGCTTGGAGCCATGGAAACCATCCTGGAGCTCTTGAGTCAATGCAGATTTGCCTGGAAACAGATTGTATGGGTGCTAGCCTGGAGGTTAAGTCTGCAAGGGTTGGCCTGGGTCCTCAGGGTATAGTGGTAGCCTGGAACCTGGGTCTGCTAGAACAGGCTTGGAGCCTGGGTCTGCTGGTGCATTGGGTCACAGGTATAGGCCTGGCACTGAGCAGGCCTGGAGTCTATGTTTGCAAGTGCCAGCCTGGTGTCCAAGGCCTGGATCTGGGATGGTCCGAAACCTAGTATGAGAATGCATGCTGGGGACACTGGGACTGGCCTGCAGCTGGGTAAGCCTAACGCTCTGTATCTTCCAGAGCTGGACTGGAGCCTGGGTCTACTGGTGCTGGCCTGATGACTAGGCCTACAGAGGCCCACCTAGTGCTAAAGTGGTCCCAAAGCCTGGAGCTGTGGGGGCCAACTTGATGCTGGAAGTGGTTCAGAGTCTGGGGTCTCTGGGATCTGCTGATGGTGGGGAAAACTCACAGACCAACTTCACCAGGCAAGCCTGGAGCCTAGGGCTGCAAGATCCAGCCCAGTGCCTAAGTAGGCCTGGAGGCTCAATTCACAGGTACAAGCCTGGAGTCTGGAGCTGTGGAAGCCTGACTGGCACTGAGTTTTACTGGGGTGGGTCCGATGTTGGAGTCTGAGGCAAAGTCCGGTCCTCACTTTTCTCTCCTTCCTTCACATGGAGTATATCTCTCTCCATTCTGTGCTGCCCTGGGTTGTGGAAAGGGTGATGTGGGTAATGTAAAAATGTGCATTTTACCCTCTTCAATGAGTCTTTTCTTATTTCTGTTCTACACCCAGCTGCTGCAATCTCTCACCTAGTTTCTTTACCACTTGTGAAGGCATTTTTTGTGAGTGATGTTCAAATTGATGTTTCCATAAGGGGATGAGTACTGGGATATCTTGCTGATGTCCAGACTCCCCGCCATCCTCAGCATTTGAGCAAAAAGAACAAAGCTACAGGCATCACACTTTCTGATCTCAAATTATATTACAAAAATATAGTAATCAAAACACCATAATAATGGCAAAAAAAAGACACATTCACAAATGAAACAGAATAGAGATCCCAGAAACAAACGCATCCATTTATGGTCAACTAATCTTTAACAATGGTGCCAAGAATA
Organism: Galeopterus variegatus; assembly: GCF_000696425.1. NCBI lineage: Eukaryota > Metazoa > Chordata > Mammalia > Dermoptera > Cynocephalidae > Galeopterus > Galeopterus variegatus. The sequence continues at coordinate 957,062 of NW_007726130.1, read as the reverse complement.
CTAAATGGAGAAAAGATAGTCTCTTCAATAAATGATGCTGGGAAAATTGAATATCTACATACAAAAGAATAAAATTGGACCCTTGTCTCACACCACACACAAACATCAACTCAAAATGGATTAAAGATTTAAACTTAAGACCTGAAAACATAAAACTCCTAGGAGAGAACATAGGGAAAAATCTCATTGAAATATGTCTTGGCAATGATTGTTTGGATATAATGCCAAAAGCAAGGGCAACAAAAGTAAAAATAGACAGGTGGGACTACATCACACCAAAAAGCTTCTGTACAGGCAATAAAACAATCAACAAAATGAAAAGGCAATCTACAGAAGAGAAGAACATATTTACAAACCATATATCTGATAAGGAGTTAATACCCAAAATGTCTAAGTAACTCCTACAACTCAATAGCAAAGTAACCAATAACCTGCTTATAAGGTGGGTAACAAACTTTTTTTTTTTTTTTTTTAAAAAAAAAAGATGACTGGTAAGGGGATCTCAACCCTTGACTTGGTGTTGTCAGCACCACACTCTCCCAAGTTAGCTAACCGGCCATCCCTATATAGGATCCAAACCCGTGGAATTGGTGTTATCAGCACCGTACTCTCCCGAGTGAGCCACGGGCCGGCCCTGTGGGTAACAAACTTAAATAAACATTTCTACAAAGAACATAGAAATGGCCAACAGATACATGAAATGGTGGCAGACATCACTAATCATCAGGAAAATGTAAATCAAAACCATAACAAGATATCACTTCCCACATGCCAGGATGGCTATTACTGGAAAAAAAAAGTAAATGTTAATGAGGATATGGAGAAAAGGGAATCCTTGCCCTTGAACACCATTGGTGGGAATGTAAATTAGTAAATGGGTACAGCCGCTATTGAAAACAGTATGGATATTCTTCAAAAAATTAAAAATAGGACTAGTTTACGATACAATACCACTTTTACATATTTACCCAAAGGAATTGAAATTAAAATCTTGAAGAGACACCTGAACTCCCTTATTTACTGCAGCATTATTCATAATAGCCAAGATATGGTGTGCTATGATCTGAATGTTTGTGTCCTCCCAAAATGTGTATGTTGATACCTAAGTCCCAATGCAATAGTATTAAAAAGTAGGGGCTATGGGAAGTAATTAGGTCATGTGGGCAAAGCCCTCAAGAAAGAGATTAGTGCCCTTATAAAAGAAGTCTATGGGAGCTACTTTACTCTTTCTTCTAGCCCCATGGTTTTAAATGTCATTTGTATGCTAATTAGATTTATATGTCTAGACCCAAATTGCTACAACTAGCTGTTTACTTAGCTTTCTAATAGTCACTTACACTCAAATATGGCTAAAACCAAATTTTAATTCCTGTTCCCTCCACCACTCAAAACTGTTTATTTCCAAGTGTCATAGTTCATTTATTGTTGCTACAACACAGTATCACAGACTAAGTACATTATAAAAGCAGAAATTTACTTCTCACAGTTCTGGAGGCCAGGAAATCCAAGATCAAGAGGATAGCATCTTTCAAGGGCCTTCCTGATGTGTCATCCCATGGCAGAAAGTGGAAGAACAAGAATGCACAAAAGAACACTGATCTGATAAGGAACCCACTTTTGTGATAACATTAATCTATTCATGAGGGCAATTACCTCTTGAAGGACCCGCCTCTCAATACTGTTGCATTGGGCATTAAGTTTCCAATGAACAAACTTGTGGAACACATATAAATTTGGAAGACCAGAGAATTAAGTCTTTTCCAAACTGATGTATGCACCACAATCCATTTGCTCAATCCAAAACTCTTAGTCATCCTTAATTTCTCTTTTTCTTGATCACTTGCCTTCATCCAATTAATCAGTGAGTCTTTTTGACTCAATTTCGAACATATCCCAAAGCTCTCCTATTTTTCTCCTACTTTATCCTTCTCATCCGATTGAACTAATTCATTACAATGACTTACAAATTTCTACACAATCCTTTCCCTCAGTGCAAAATTATCTTGACCTCTTCTCAAACTACTCTCTTCCCTATTCCCTCTGATTTAGACATATTGGCCTTCTTGATATTCATCAAATACATAAGGCACATTCCCACCTGAAGACCTTTTCAGTTTCTCTTTTTTTGCCTCCAGTGTTGTTCTTATAGATATCATTATGGTTTGTCCTTAGTTTTCTATGGGATCTCACTCAATGGAATCTTCCTTGGGCACTATTTATAATTGTGACCTGGGCCTCCTGGAAGCCTGTTTCCTTCTTCCTTCCTTCACATTTCTCATTAGCACTTACTTCTATCTAACACTACTTATATAATTTACTATTGTCTGTTTCTTCTCACTATGCTAACTAATTTTTTTTCTATTTATCTCTTTTTATTTTACCAATAGAAATTAATTTATTTAATTTTTATTAGCATATTCATCATTACAAATTGTAATCTTTTCATAGCCAAAATATGGAACCAAACTAAATGTCCACTGATGGACAACTGGATAAGGAAAATGTGGTATATATACACAATGGAATACTATTCATCCATAGAAAGGAATGAAATTCTGTCATTTGCAGCAACATGGATGAACTTGGAGAAAATTATGTTAAGCAAAATAAGCCAGGCACAGAAAGAGAAATACTACATATTTTCACTCATAACTGGGTGCTAAGCGAGAAGGGAAGAAGGAAGACAGATAGAAAGAAAGATGAAAGGAAGGAAAGAAGGAAGACAGACAAGACCACAATAATACATTGACCTTTCAGAAGGAGAGAATATTAGCTTCTCGGAGGTATAAAATTCTCTTTCTCTCTCTCTCTCTTTCACTCTCTCTCTCTTCACTTAGAACTGTGACTGGTATACAGTGCTTGAAAAAGTGGTCAATACATGGTATGTATCCAATAAATATTTGGCAAATAAATTAAATGATTTTGTACTGTAGGGAAAATATTGGAAAATGGTCAGGGATCCTCAGATGTCCAGAATCTTGCTGAGCATTTGACGTAAATATGCACGTGCACCCAGGTGTTCCTTGGTTATTGTCTAATGTAATTGCACATGTGCACCCAAGCATCCTGGGTTATCGAATTTAAGTACAAAGGACAAGCAGCTCTGATCTACAGTGCCCCCTGCCCCCAGAATGTCCCCAGGGGAGCCACAGGGAAATCGCAATGGCCACTACTGCTTCTGGAGGCTGTTGCTACCAGAGTCCCAGAGAAGCTCCAGGAGGCCACTGCCACTGCTGCTGAAGGCTGCTATAAGCTGCTGCTGCTGAGGAAGCTGAGGACTGAGATTGTGTCATCTGCCAATGGCTCCCAGGATCTTTCCCAATTACCTAGCTTGTGGACCTGTATGTGAGTGGTCTGGTGACCCATCTGGGCATGTGAGGGGTCTGTGACCCAGTCTGTACAATGGGTTTGTAGGGTCTGTGAGCCCTAGCCTGACAACTGGTGTAGTTGGTAGGATTCCAACAATTGCCCTAGCAATACAATTGGCGTAGTCGTCAGCAGGATCTGGGCAGATAAAAGAGCCCAGCAATGGTCATCATGGGTAAGATGCCAAGCAGGTAAAGGAGCCATTAGCCCCTTGGGAGGGGGAGGGAATGTGGCTACCCTTGGGTATGTGGTGCCAGGTGGCTACTTTCCTGTTGACCGTGGTCTGGCTGTTGCTCACTGTACTGTGAGTCAGCACGGACCAGAGACCTCATGAAGTGGCACAGGTTATGAGATATGCAACAGAAAGCTGACTTGTTGGAAGTGTGGATACATGCCTTGGAGCTTGAAGTGAAGCAACAACAGGTAATCCCTGTTTCTAACACTGGGGATGATGACAAATGCAATGATGAGTTGGGGGAGACAGTGTGTCTCCTGGCAGGACCTGTTGCTCATCAGAAAGTGAAGCACAAGAAGTCTACGGGACTGGACAATTGTTAGGTAACCTATAAGTGACCCAATACACTACCTATGTCCCAGGTTGAATTGGTTGGCTTGGAAACAGTAAAGTGGCAGAAACAGGGAGAGCCTCTGGCTGCTGCAATTATGGGAGCTAGGGGTGGATAGTGTGATGTGCTCTGGAGAAGATGTGGTAAATGCATGTTGTGTTGTCCAACAGATGGCTGGCTGGGTGCTGCATAAACCTGATGGCCCACCCGTTGCCATATAAGCCTTAGAAAGCAGATGGCTCACTGGGTGCTGTATAACCTTGAGAAAAGAATGCCACATGCAAATGGGCAGATGACCCGAAGATGGGTGCCCCTTCAAAATTTCAAGTATGTTTTCACCTGGTGAAAAAGGTGGAAAAGTTAGCCTCTGTTACTATGCACCTGTCTCTGTGGCAGTGGTTACAGGATAACTGCAGACATGCACAAGGGCAGGACAATCACTCCTTGATGGGGTGGGTGAAAGCAGCTGTTTGAACTGTGTGGGTAAATGCTGGAGAACTTCCCAAGACTGTGAGTAAATGAGAAATGTATGCTGAGATAATTCAGGAGGAGCCCAGGAGGGGGAAGCTAGATGCTAATAGCCAAGACAATGGGAGAAAGGCCCTGAGGGTGTTTCAGAAGTTTGGAAGAGCACCCCTCCCATCACAGACTTGGAGGCTTGGAGAACTGAGTTTTTCTGCAGGACAAATCTGTGGCACTGCTGCCCCTGGGAACCTACTCCCTGCACTCCAGCTGCTCTGGCTGGAGCAGGCCTGCCTAGGGTGGCCCCAAGTGTGATTCGTGCAGGACCTCTGGAGAGCACAAGCCTGAAACCTTTGTGGCGTCTGTGTTCTGTTAAATTTGCAGGCCGGCAGAATGTGAGAGCAGTTGAGGTGTGGCAGCTTCCACCCAGGTTTCAGAAGATGTATGAAGAAGTCGGGGGACTCAGGCAGAGACCTGCTGCAGGGGTGGAGCCACTGTGGAGATCATCTACAGAGCAACGTGGAGCAGACTAGTAGGGTCAGAGCCCCCACAGAGAGCCCCCACTTTGGAAATGTCCAGTGGAGCCAAGATGGCAAGACTGCCACCAGGAGCCCAGAACTGTGGGGTTACTGGCAATCTGCAGTGCTGGCCTGGAAAAGCCACAGGCACCAGGGCTGCTCAATGGGCTGCACCTGGCAGAGCTGTAGGAACGAGGCTGCCCAATGCTTTTGGGTTCCAGATGACCCACTGTGCTTAATGTCTGCCCCTTTGGGTTTTGAATTTGTTTGCAGCCTGTTTTACTTTCTTCTTATCTATTCCTCCTTTTTGGAATGGGAATGTATACCCAATGTCTGTTGCACTGTATCTTAGGAGTAGATAAATTTGTTTTTGATTTTTACAGGTACACAGCTGAAAGAAGTTTTATCTTCAGTCTCAGATGAGACATTGGACTTTTGAGTCGGTGCTGGAACAAACTAAAGACTTTTGGGACTGGTGGGATGGAATTTATTATATGGATACAAGGGTCAGCTATCCTCCCTAAGGGAACATCATGGAAGATTCTGAATGCATAGACTATATGGCGAGGGACCCTGAAGGGGTGGATTGTAGGGAAAATATAGGAAAATGGTCAGGGTCCCTCAGACATTCGGAATCTTGCCGAGCATTTGATGTAAATATGCACGTGTGCCCAGGTGTTCTTTGGTTATTGTCTAATGCAATTGTGCTTGTGTGCCAAGGTGTCCCGGGTTATTGGAATTAAGTATAAAGGATGAGAGCAGCTCTGATCCACAGTGCCCCCTGTCCCCAGGATGGCCCTGGGGGAGCCATGGTGAGCCACCATGGCCACACTGCTGCTGGAGGCTGTTGCTGCCAGAGTCCCTGGGACACTCTGGGAGGCTGCCTCTGCTGCAGCTGGAGACTGCTGTAAGCTGCTGCTGCTGCTGCTGCTGAGGAAGCTGAGGACTGAGCTCATGTCATTTGCCAATGGCTCCCAGGATATTTCCTAATTGCCTAGCTCATGGACCTGTATGTGAGGGGTCTGGTGACCCAGCTGGGCACTTGAGGGGTCTGTGACCCAGTCTGTACAACAGGTTTGAAAGGTCTGTGAGCCATAGCCCAACATTTGGCATAGTTGGCAGGACTCCAACAATTGCCCTAGCAATCCATGTAGTAAAATTTATGGTCCTAAAGAATGATCAAAACCATTAGTCAATCTTCGTATACTAACAATATGACCTAACCAGCTAAGTTAACAAAATGTTAACTGTTACATTATAATCTGGGAACACTAAAGTATCATTGTTGGAAATGCCTTTGGAGACCCCCATCAGTATTCCATTTATATTACAGATGAGGGAATTTAAACAAAGTTTTATGGCTATATAGTAGCAGAACCAGAGCTAGACTCTCGTCTACTGATTTATAGTTCAATGCTTTGCCTAACTTTGTACATTGCTTTTTGATTTATAGTCAAAAAAGCCAGTCACAGTGTGGGAAAGTTTTCCTTTCCCTGAACTTTTCAGCATTTTAAACCATTCTTAGTAATCATGTAGGAACACAATAAAATATGATGAGTCATACGTTTAACATTAAAAGGACATAGTTATTTAGTTATGTCATAAGCTCCATGTATGCAATACCATAACTAGAATAGTAAAGAATAAAATCTATAAGTTTACAAGCAATTCAGTTGCCATAATGTATTTAATGCCAACATAAAAGCTATTATTTTATGTAATTTGTGCTGCCTAATATTAAATGATATTTGTAGTCTACATTTTCTCACAACATTATCTTGAGTGACAAAAAAGAATCCCTTTCAGCTAGTGTTTGTGGAGAATCTATTATGTGTTATCTTTATAACATCAAAAAATTCAGACTATATGTTAATTAGTAGCATTAGTAGCTTAGTAAGTATTGATTCAAAAGCAAAATGCAGTATAAAAAAGATATTTCTGTTTTAGTAATAGCTTATATTAATAGATTTATTTATCACAAAATATGTACAGTTACTTGAAACAGTCATACATATCTGTGAGATTTTTTATTCAATTCAAAGCTGTGTCAATTTTAGATTTGTACATATTGAAAATGACTTCACACTCTCCTGAGAGTTTTTATTTTGGTCTATAGGTTTGGTAAGTTTGGTGCATGTGTGTGTGGGGGGGGTATATGCATGCATGCATGTGTGTGTAACTATGTAAAATATTCATACAAAGATGACTGGCAGTATTATGGAATGAATGTTTGTGTCACGCTAAAATTCATATATTGAATCCCTAATCCTCAATGTGATGGTGTTTGGAAATTGGGCATTTGGGAGGCAATTAGGTTTGGATAAAATCATGGTAATGGAAATATGGGATAAGTGCCTTTATAAGAGAAGAAAGAGACACACATGTTGAAGAGCCTGGTGACATGTGCTTTACATGTATTACCTCATTCAATACTTATAAAAAACTTATGAGGTAGATACTACTATTGTTTTCACTTTGCAGATGAAGAAAGTAAAGAATAAAAAGAAAATAGCCTATTCAAAGTCAGATGCAGGAATTGGATTCAGGTCTGCTAAAGTCCAGAGTGTAGTCACTTTACCATCATGTTATGCTTTTAAAGCAAGAAAACAAAAGTAGGCCAATATGTTCAAATCTAGAATATTAATCATCTTATGCCAAAGAGAAATATAAACAGTTAGCTCAGTACATCTTAGGACATTGATATCAGGCTGATGGAAACTTTCTCAGAGTTGCACTACATTCTGAAATTCTTCCTACTCAATCATTCCTTTTGCATTCTGTCTTTCACAAGTGTTAGATCAATATCATGGCTGGAAGGTAATACCCACTTTTTCTAGGTCTCTCCACTCTTTTTCTCTTACAAGTGTTTCCCCTAATCTCTTGCATGTGTAATCAAATCTTGACATCTTCTCAGAGGACGCAAACACACAATGCAGGAAGTTCCCAGTAAATACTGCCTTTCTCCATTATAGTCAATTTTTGGTCTTCTTGTGAACCAAGGCTCCAATTCTTCCTGAACTGTCTCTGTTCTTCATTTCTCTTTTCTCAAATAAGTACATTCTAGCTTACTGCAGAGCAGATCTGTCTGCTCAAATTCCCACATACCTATCAAAAGACATGTCCCAATGTCCAAGTTTCCATGTGGATTTATCAAATTACTTACCTATGAGAAGCAGAGCTCTTGTTTGGGGGTGATTCCCATACATTTTGCTAATAAACATAAGATCATCTCCATTATACTGGATACATAAACTATTTAGAGACTATGTTAGTCCGTTTTTGTTACTTATAATATAATACCTGAAACTGAAAAATTTATAAAGAAATAAAATTTATTTCTTAGTTTCAGAGGATGGGAAGTCCAAAATCAAGAGAATACATCTAGTGAGGGCCTTGTTCTTGGTGGGAACTCTACAGCACTGTAGGGGACTGCATGGCAAGAACGGGCTGAGCAAGAGAGTCAGCCTTCTCATTTGCTCTCCTTTTAAAAGTATTAAAACATGTTCATTACTCCATGAATGGATCAAATCATTCATCAGGGCACAGTCTTCACAATCTAATCACCTACTAAAGGCCCCACCTTTCAAATACTGTAATTGAATTTCCCACCCTCTTACCACTGTGACAGTAGATATTAAGTTTCAAATAAATGAGCATTTTGGGGAAACATTTGACCCACTGCAGAGATAACTTAATAAGATATTGCAGAAGTTATTTTTGGAAAATTATAAGCACTTGCAGAGGTACATAAAATAAGTCTTGAATAAATAAAAAGACAAAGTATATTACTGAATAAGAAGACTTGGTATCATAGAAACATCAATTCTCCCTCACATCAAGCTATAAAATCTAAATTTTGCAAGTCTTGTTGTTGTTTGCTTGCTTTTCTATTTGTTCCATTTTTGTCATTATTGTTGCTGAAAATATAATTCCATTGATTGTATATAAAAAACATGCAACCAATAATGGCCAGGAAAATTTTAACTGAAGAGGAGAAGTTTGGTAATGCTTACCCTAAGATACATCATTCTGTTCTTCAGGGTAATTTATTATAGACTACATTCAAGATAGCTATCAGTAATGCACTGCCTCTGTCCATGCATTTATTCATAAAAAGGTTGTGAATCAAGATCTTTCCTATAGCCTCAGACTGGTGACTAGAATCCAAAGCTGAGGGTAAGGAGTCTTCATACAACTCATAATTTAAAGAAGGCCAGCTGATACAGTTTGGATATGTTATACCCCCAAAGCCAATGTTGAAATCTGATCTCCCATGTGGCAGCTTTGGCAGGTGTTGGGTGATGGGGGTGGATCTCTTATGATTAGACTAATGCCCTCTCTGGGGAGCAGGGTAGTGAACGAATTTTTGATCTATTAGTTCCTGTGAGAGCTCGTTGTTTAAAGAACCATGGCACCTCTCCTCCCTCTGTCTTTTGCATCCTCTTGCCATGTGATCTTTCATCCATCAGCTGCTCTGCCATTTTCTGCCTTGAGTAGAAGCAGCCTGAGGGCCATGTAAAATGTAGCTGCCATAGAATTGTAAGCCAAGTAAACCTTTTTCTTTATAATTGCCCAGTCTCAGTATTCTGTTATAGTAACACAAAAATAGACTAATCCACCAGCTATTCATGAGGACCTTACACACTGTTATGAGTTGAATTGTGTTTTTCCCAAAATTCGTATATTGAAGAGCTAACCATCATCAGAGCCTGGGAATGTGACCTTATTTGAAAATAAGATCTTTGTAGATGTAATTAGTTAAAATGATGTAGGATGGGCCCTAATCCAGTATGACTGCTGTCCCTACCAAAACGGGAAATTTGTACACAGACATGCATACAGGAATAATATCATGTGAACATAAAGGCAGCAATTGGGGTGATCCATTTATGAGACAAGAAAAAGCAAAAATTGCCAGCAAACACATGAGAGGCATGAAAGTGATTCCAGAACTGGAAGACTATAAATTTCTGTTGTTAAAACACCCAGTTTGTGGTACTTTGTTACAGCTGTCTAGAAAACTAGTATATACCTCTTGCATTGCTTACAAAGCATCAGCTGAGCAGGCTCTTCAGCTCACAGTGTATATAATCAGAAGAATAGAGAAAAAGGCGCAAAATGCTAGGAAGCACGCATCAATGGCCTTGCAGAGATTTATCCTGTTGGAGAAGGAAAAGGGGTACTTACTTACTCAGAAAATAAGTGAAAGAGCTCCAAGAAATTCACTTATAGAGGTTGGTGGTGTCTTCAATGAGGAAGACAGACATCTAATTGTCTTGTTAATTTTTTTTTTTCTTATGCTGGTGCTTCTGAAAGTGTCATCCATGGACCAGCACCATCATCACTTGAGAACTTGTGAGACATGCAAATTAGTGGGCCCTACTCCAGACATATTGAATAAGAAACCGAAGATGTTGCTCAGCCATCTGTGTTTTAACAAACCCTCCTGGTGATTCTGATAAACACTAAAGTCTTTGGACCACTGATATATGCACTGGTTTGCTAATTTTCCCTTTGTGACTATTTTAGTAGAAGAAAAGAGAATTGGAGAGAAATGGCTGAACAGAGAAGGGGCAGCGACAGCAAAATAGGTACTCTCCATGATAGGCATAGCAGGGATGCGTTACTTTATCAAGTAGGCACCACAGAAGAGTTTGGGCCATCTTGCTTTTACTGTAGCCAGCAGGGCTAGCTCTGTGATGAGGGAAACTCTAGCAGCAACATGCTATTAGGTATGCCACTGAGTGTAAAGGAGAGGTGAGTGTTGAAAAGGTCTGGCTAGAGTAAATTTATCGCAAATGTTTGCCTAAATATGAATTTAGAGCTCTTGGTATAACATTCCATAAAATATCTTCTCTACCAGAAAATGGGTTAATCTAACCCCAGTGCTTGCTGTGATGCTGAGCTGATAGGTGAATGCTAAATGGTCCTCACTATGGAAATTGGTGCGCTAAAGGGGCTTGGAGTTCTACAGATCCTATCAGATGGCAGGTTGTTGCCATCATTTGTGGATAGGAAAAACTTTTTTTTTTTTAATTGTAGTAACAACATGTGAATTTGGAAATATTTAGAGATGTGCTGGTTTCATACTGTATTCCCAGTTTTGTTACAACTTGTCTTGCTTTGACTAACATAGCTTTTTTTTTGTTGTTGTTCTTGCAGAATATAATATCAATTCAAATTTTTATTTTTATTTTATTTTTATTTGGAGGTGAGAGAAACATGTTATGGTATGAATATTCAGAAGCTGTGCAGACACATGTTTGTCTCTTTATATCCAAAGCTAAAATGAAAGATGCAGTAAGTAGTTTTCGAATGGTTACATGTTCATGAGATTAGAAAACCACTAATTTAGCCTAGAAACCAAACCCTTGATAAACAAAAAGTCTTTAAAACAGTGGGGCTTTTTATTATCCGCCATTCATATGGATAATGAATAACAGGCCAAAGTTTAAATGAATGGACAAATTAATTTCATGGGCTTAGAGATATAAGGAACTAAAGAAATCATCTAAACCATGCTTATATGTAACGCAAGAGTTTCCTGTACAATTTCCCTGAAAGCAAATAAAGCAGTCATTGATTGGATGCCTATGGTGACAAGAAGCTCACTGCTTCCTGAGACACACTGTACCATTTTCAAACAATGCTAATTGTTTTAAAAGTATGTCCTTACATTGAACTGGACTTTTTTTTCCCCAGTAACTTCCACTTATTGGCATATTGGTGGAAAAGTGCAAGAATAAATACTGACTAAATTGAATTGAAATTGGTGTTGAGCCAACCCTCTGAGGCTACAAAAGCTTACATTACCCAGATTTAGGATATCAGTCATAATGAATGTTATATTGAAATATGTATTTGTTAATGTCTAAAGTGGGACAGAATAAATTACCTAGGGGACTGAGCTTTTCCATGTACCAAGGAGATTAAATAAAATATAGGCACGTGCTACATAAATTTAATGTCTTATTGTCAAAGCACTGACACTGTCTGTCCTTGACATGAAAAATTTACCAGGTAAAACAGAGAATGATGATGTTTCTGTATAAGTAAAGATGGAATGTCCTAAGCACCACTTTTCTCTGTAGATACTCAAGTTTCATTTCAGTTTTATTTCTATCTCTACCCTATTATGTCACAAAAAGGAATCAAGACAATTTATGTAGATACTGGCACAAGTGGGAGTTGATACTATGTGCTGGAAATTCAAGGTAAGCAATTGGTAGTGGTTAGATATTAAGTGAGTGAAGCCACTGCTGCACCCAATATCATTCAACACTGGTTCAATGGAAAACCTGAAAAAAGAGAATCAAATGTTATCAAGTGATTTTGCCGATGAATTGGGCTAATTTGTGTCATGAACATTAATTCTAGTATGGGAGGCCCTATGATCCAAGCTATTTTCCCCACAAACATAGCACATTAATACATGAACTTGAATTAATCTATCAGCATTGGAACACTGGGAGTGTTGGTTTGTTTTTCCTAGAGAAGGAAAAATTGCCAAGAATTTTTATGAGAACTTCTAGAGAGAAGAAGAGACCTAGGGGAAGAGGCTATATCGAAGACAGTCAAAAGAGTGATATTTTCAGTGCTAGTATCCTACTTAAATTTATACAAGTGCACATCTATGCTTATGCAACTCCATACCTTTCCAATAAGGGACTTAACCACCATCTACTTAGTGACCCAACCACTAGCTTAGTTACTTCCAGGTCTTAATAGTCTCTAAGGGTCTTCCCTTATTAAAATTGAAAATACTTTTATATAAAATTGGGTAGGAAGTAAAGAGGAAAACCAGTTGGAAACAACACAAACCTTAAAGGCCCAGTGAACATGCACAATAGTAAAAGAAGTCATAAGAAATACATCAGATTCTCACCAATGAAAATTACATTATCATCTCCTATAGGAGGAGCTACAAAAGGGGTAGAGGAAAAGGTGGAAGTGCAAGGTGATTCTTTCCCCAAAGTAGGTTTTATTTATTTTTATTTTTTGGCTTAGAAAGAGGGGATAGAATTCCTTTCCCTAAATATGTATTTCTGAATATTAAGAAGTCAAAAATTTCTGTTACATATACAAGCAACCAGATTTTATTTCATCCATCTGACATAATTAAGAAAACAAAGGGTTTTGTTTTCTCGTGCATAATTATGAAATCTCATATTTTCCACTAACTATTGCATATAAGCAAAATATGTGGAATTTAAGTGTGAACATTTTTAAAGGATTGTATCTTTCCATGATATTGCTATTTACATAGTTATATAAGTGAAGCATAATTTATTGGTAGGGAGATGGCAGGAAGTCACATTGATAGTCATCTAAAGTGTCTCCTTATTTTACAGACAGAAAATTGAGTCCCAGACTTACACCTACCCAACTCAGGGGACTAGGCAGACACTAGTAGAAGCTAACCATTTGGCCTTCAAGGATCCATTGGGGCAGAAAATCCTCTCCAAAGCTGTCTATAATGTAAGAAGTCAAGATCATGGTCTTCTCTGGGTTGTGACTAGTGGGGAATGAGAGAAACTTCTCACATTCTCATAATATTCTGTTACTTGATCTGGGTGCGAGTGAAAAGTGCATGTTCACTTTGTGACTTGTGTACTTTTCTATATATATGATGTACTTCAATAAAATTTTACTTAAAAAAATAAACAAACATCAAGGATAGTCTAAGAAAGACTCTATAGGAAAATGTTCAGAATACTCAAAGTAGCCTAATTACTAGCAGCATGCTTATATGTACAGAAGCAAAATTATTAAAGAGAAATTATTCTTAATTTCTAGACCTAAGTGGGTGAGAATCAAAATGCTAGCAGATTGGGAACAAGGAAGGGCTGTTCTTCCACGAACCATGGACTACTTCTATTGGTCTCTGCGAATGATGCTTGGATTGAGGCTGAATTAAAATAAAAATCTGGACAGAAACAGGTATACTGTGGTTTGCCAAATTTCAAAGTGGAGAATAAAACCCAGAGTGAATCTCAGCCTAAACCACTCTCCTCAAAGACATTCACAAACACATTGACAGAAATGCCTAATGCATATAAGATGGCACAGCAATGGGTTTCACAAAGTTTCCTCTTGTCTGTCTTTTGTTTGTTTTCCCATTAACAGATCAAGATCAGGAAATTATAGCTGGTCTTGCTCACTGACATAGCTGATAGCTTTGGCACTTGCCACATTTTCTAAGTGCAAAACTGGACTTTTCACTATGTTCAGGACTACAGTCACATTCTACAGTCTGATCACACTTCTCACAAAAATATTTCAGAGACTCACTTGGAAATCTGATTCATCCCCACATTAGCTATGCTTAGAAATGAAATTCTTTGGGGGTTTCCTCAGTGTTTATGAGAGGCATTGATTTTGCACATTTGAAAATATATTTGAAGTTCTGCTGAGAGGCAGGAGATGAATTCACACCAAGGAAAGTGGCTTTTGGTAGAAAATCTCTATACTGATGATGTGTCAACAGCAATTTGCTGTTTGACATAAAATTTAAATGGACTGGATGTTAACAGATAATAATTCAATCAACAGTTCTACAGTTCTACTTCTTGAGGAGAAATGCTTTTTGGTATACAGTCGTTCTCTCGTTCTGTTGAACTTGAAAAATAGAATGTGCGTTTGATTAGTCTGCTCTTCCACATTTAAGTGCTAAGACTGCCCTATCCAAGCACTACTTTTAAAATATGCCATTAAAAACTACAATGTAGGGCCGAGCCCGTGGCGCACTCGGGAGAGTGTGGCACTGGGAGTGCAGCAGCGCTCCCGCCACGGGTTCGGATCCTATACAGGGATGACCGGTGCGCTCACAGCGCTCACAGCGCTCACTGGCTGAGTACGGTGCAGCCGGTCTCAAAAAGGACAAAAACAACAACAACAACAACAAAAAAAAAACTACAATGTAATGAAGACAAAACTCCACTATTTCTGTGTTTTCTGTAGCCACATCTCTGTGGGAGTATTGAGAGCAACAAGGACATATAAATTTTTTGAAACTTTCTTTACTGAAACAATTGTGAGGTACAGATTTGAATATCACTACCTGTTGGAATGGATCCCCTCTTTAAATCAAAATTAAAACAAAAAATAAACATGCCTCTCGAGTTATTGCCTATGTCCCTGTCACACCCAAATGCATTGATCAATCTTCAGTTCTTTTTTTATTCAGTTTCTCAACAGCATCTGATACAATTGATCAACCATTCCTTGAAATACTTTTTTCCATGACACCACTCTCTTACTTCTCTTGACACTGCTTTTCAGTCTCTTTTGTTGGTTTTCTTTATCCTCTTGACTTCTAACCATAACAGTGTCCCTTGACTTTGTCTGGAAATCTCTTCTCTAGCAACATTAACTCCCTAGGTGGCCACATCAATTCTACCAGTTACTCAGACAAAAAAAAAAAAAAAAAAAAAAAAAAAAAGAAATGCGTTATTTTTAACCCACCTCTTTCTCTCACCCACACATCTAACTCATCAGCAATTCCAGTCGGCTCTATCTTTAATATATATCCAGAACCTGGCTATTTCTGACCTCATTTACTGCTATGACCCTAGCCACCACTATCTGAATTACTGCATTAGTTCTGCTTCCACTCTTTCTCCCATTTAGTCTATTCTCCACACAGTACCTGGAGTAGTCATTTAAAAATAAAAATCAGATCACATTCTCTGCACCTAACCATTCAATGAATTTTCATCTTGCTTAGCTAAAGCCAATAATTTTGCCACAGTCTACAAGGCCCTATATGGTAAGTGTTGTGCCTGCCTATCTAACCCACTCTGCTCTCATTCCACCTTTACTTCCGTCATGTTCAGCCACACAGACCCTGTTGCTGTTCCTTGGACATGCCATGTCCACTTTCTCCTTAGAGTCTTTGCACTCACACTACTTTGCATAACTGGAAATCCCTTTCTGAAAATATTTTATATTGTGTGCTCCCTCACTTCATTCAGATACTGCTAAAATGTAACCATATGTAGGCATATTTCTGCAGCCACTTTGTAAAAATAACACCCATAAATCACCCTCTGTGGATCTCCCCATTTAAAAAATTATTTTACGCAACACCTAACAACACCTGACCAATACTAGATGTATTTGTTTACTGACTGTTGTTTACCTTACCCGACTCTGGAATAAGTCATTAAAATTTAGGACTTTGTTTTTTTCAGTGCTACACCTATTGCACACTATCTAGAATATTGTTTGGCATGGAGTAATCACTCAATAATAAATATTTACTGAAAAATGAATTAACTCCCACTTTTCAATCATATCTGTTCTAACTGTCCTCTCACATTGTACACCTCAGGGACGCAGAGCTGTTACACTTTTGTGTTTCCTCCGCCCAAGCTTTTTGCATGACTGGCTTATTGTCAGTTTTCAGGTCAGAGCTGAAATCTCTCTTCACCACTCAGATTTTCCCTGATCATTCAATAAAAATTATGCTTTAGCCAGTTGTTTCACTATCCCATCATCTAGTTTTATTTTGTGCATAGAAGTTTTCACTATCTACTGTCATCTTGTGTTTGTTTACTTATTTATTCTCTCCTCTCCAGCATATCCTCACTGTATAGGGAAGTATCTGCATCTAATTGGTACTCAGTGATTACTGAATTTAATATTTTCCAGAAAAATTGACAATTTCTCAGAGTCTTTTCCACCTCTAATTCTCTCAAGCAGTTCACTACCTTGAAACATTGTTGTTAATTCTCTAGGGTTTTGGCAAACACAGTTAAGCACTGCATTGAACTATTAGGATTTACAAGAAATAAACAGATGAAAACTTTATATTGCCTCCTATTTTCTGTTTAAATTTGCCCTTTTTTTTTTTTTTCCTTTTTGTCTTTTTGTCGTGGCCGGCAATGGATCGCAACTCTCAGTGTCACGCCCGTACCGGACTGGGACCAGCAACGGGATTGCAACCCTCGGTGTTGCATCCGCACCTCGCTCAGCCAGTGAGCAGGAACCGGTCTGTATGTGGGATCCGAACCCTCGGCGGGAGCGCCACTGCACTCCCAAGCAGCGCACTGTAGCAGTGCCGCCACCAGGCCGGCCCCTAAATTTGCCTTGTTTGATAGGTTGTTCTATGGCCCTGTCTTAGTATTTGTTCTTCTCACAAATTTATGGTTATTTTCAGGTACATGGGCCTTTGGTCTCTTGCTCTAAGTGATTTCAAGTTGGAATTCCTCTCCCCTCTTCCAGCTCAGGACTTCAGTCACTGAATAGGATGTAGTTGGTTTTTTGTTATTGTTATTGTTGTTGCTGTTGTTGTTTATTTTGCATTTTGACATCTTTTCCTCTGCTTGGTAGCTAGGTCCTGAGACAGAGATGGAACATTGAAAATAAGTGGTGTAGGCACATTCTTACTTGTACCGCAGTGGACAATTAGTGAAGTATTCTCTGAGCCTGGAGAGTATCTAAAGCTGATTCTTCACTCTCATCCTATGCCAAGCATACACAAAAGACAAGGCAAGTCCAACGCTAAAGCCTAATTGAGTCAACTAGTAAAGACAAGAGTGATGCAGTTTTAGATTTAGAGAATTTATTACATGCATAACTAAAGAAAGGATGAATAGTCAAATGTGTCAGCTCCCCATGGTCTCTGTCTCATTCACTAAAAAGGATGAAACTGAAACAAAGGAGCTGGATGACTGCAGTGTTGTGTTGTGGGATAACTTACTGTGGAAGAGCCAATTGTAGACTGCAGCTAAGTGTTTTATATTCTGCAGCTCTGTTCTGAGGGAGACAGGGGAGAAAGAAATTTTTTTATCATGATCTTGGGAGTGATGAGAAACTATCACGTGACAGCCTCTAGGAGAAATAAGTGAGAAAATGGAAGATGGTTCTGGGGCTGCTTCTCACAGGTTTCATATGTTCTTGTGTTCTGGGAGCATCACAAGGCATTCTACCAAGACTCCGATAATCTACAGGTCAAACATTTACCTATATGCCTATAGGGATACACAGAAGTTCAGTAAAGTAGCTTGATGGAATCTATCCTTTACACTCTTTAGTGCTTCTTGGGTCTTCAGGGACATCCCTCACTCATTACTGAAGACCTTCACTTGATGTTTCCTTGAAGCTGTTGATACGCTCTCCTCTCCTCTAGCATTCACTGTTCTTTCTCAGCCGACTGTGTTCCCACCCTGTGTGGGAAGAATACATTTTAAGTTCTTAGTCATTCCATTGGAATCCTTCTTTATATATATAAATACAAAAACTAATTATACATACATACATGTTTTGGGGGTACACCATTGACTACCATCACCTGTGTACAACAGCTGATGATCCAATCAATATTATTAGCATATTCATTATTACAAATCAAAATTATTCTTTGTGCCTCCTATATCTTCTCAATCCCCCTCTCCATCTCTCCCCCATTGATAGTAAACAGAGATTTGTTCTCTCCTTCTGAAAGATCAATGTGTTATTGAGGTCTTGCCTTTCTCTCTCTCTCTCTCTCTCTCTCTCTTGCTCTCTCTCTCTCCTTCCTTCCTTCCTTCTTTCTTAGCTTCTTAGCACCCATTTATGAGTGAGGACATGTGGTATCTCTCTTTCTTTGTCTGGCATATTTCACTTAACAGAATTTTCTCCAGACTCATCCATGTTTTTGCAAATGGCAGAATTTCATTCTTTTTATGGCTGAGTAGTATTCCATTGTTTATATATATGACATTTTCTTTATCCAGTCATCTGTCAATGAACATTTAGGTTGGTTCCAACTCTTGGCTATTGTAAATAGAGCTGTGATAAATGTGGGAGTACAGGTATCCCTTTGACATGATGATTTCCATTCTTTTGGACATATAGCAAAGTGGGATTGCTGGACTGTATGGTAGTTCTATCTGTAGTTTTTTGAGGAACCTCCATACTGTTTTCCACAATGGCTGTACTACTTTACAGTATCACCAACAGTGTAGAAGTGTACTCCTTTCTCTAAATCCTCACCAGCATTTGTTGTTCTTGGTCTTTTTAATAATAGCTAGCCTAACTGGAGTGAGATGTTATCTCAATGCACTTTTGGTTTGCATTTCCCTGATGATTAGTGATGTTGAGCATTCTTTCATGTACCTAAAATAAAGCTAGAGGCATAACACTACACAACTTCAAATTATCCTGCTAAGCTATTATAACCAAAACAGCATGGTACTGGCATAAAAACAGACACTCAGACCAACGGAACAGAATAGAGAACCCAGAAATCAACCAACATTCTTACAGCTAACTGATCTCTGACAAAAGCAACAAGAATATACATTGGGGAAAAGAGTCCCTCTTCATTAAATGGTGCTGGGAAAATTGAACATCCATATGTAGAATAATGCAACTAGACCTGTACCTTTCACAGTATACCATAATCAACTTAAAATGGATTAAAGATTGAAGTTTGTATAAGTCCCCAAACCATGAAACTATTAAAAGAAAACATAGGGGAAACAATCCAGTAAGTAGGACTGGGTAAAGATTTCATGAATAAGATCCCAAAAGCACAGGCAATGAAAGAAAAAGTGGGATTATATCAAACTAAAAAGTTTCTTCACAACAATGGAGTCTGTATTAGTCCATTTATGTTGCTTATAAAAAAATACCTGAAACTGGGTGATTTATAAAGAAGAATGAAATTTATTGCTTACAGTTTCTGAGTCTCAGAAGTCCAAAGTTCATCTGGTGGCAGCAACAGTGACTCAGGGGTCTCACACTGCAAAATGGTGAAAGCAGAGAGAGCAGAGAGAGAAAGACAGACTCTTCACTTCTTTTAAAGCCCTCAGAACCATGCCCCTGACCAGCATTTTTAATCCACTCACTACTGCACAGTCGTACAATCCAATCACCTCTTTAAGGCTCCACCTTTCAGTCACAGTGGGGACTAAGTTTCTAATACATAACACTTGGGGGGACACAATTCATGCTTCAGGGAGTTGTGGGGGGACATATTCAATCCACTACGTTCCACCCCTGGGTCCCACAAACTCATGTCCTTTTCACTTGCAAATATGTTCATTTCATCCCCAAATTCTTAACTTACTGCAACTCAAGAGTCCAAAGTTCAAAGTCCCATTTGTGAAATCAGTACAAGTTATCTACTTCCAAGAAACAGTGGTAGGACAAACTTAGGGTACATATTCCCATTCCAAAAGGGAGAAATAGGCCAAAAGAAAGGTGTAACACGTCCTAAGCAAGTCTGTAACCCAGCAGGGCAGGCATTAAACCTCAAGGCTGATGAATCAGGTACCTTGACTCCATGTTCAACCTCCTCTGCAAGCTGGTGTCAGGGTTGGGTCCCCAAGTCGTCTGGCAGGTTCACTCCTATGGCTTTCCTGGTCTCAGGCAATGCATTATTTCTCATAGGCTGGTGCTGCATTCTGGTAGTTCCACAGATGGCAGTCCCATTCTCTCGGCTCCACTAGGCAGGGTGCTGATGGGGTTCCTCTGCTGCAAATCTGACCCCACGTTTCCCATCAGCATTGCTCTAATGAAGGTTGTCTGTGGTGACTCCGCCCCCAAGACAGATCTCTTCCTGGGCCCCCACACCTTTCCATACATCCTCTAAAATCAGGGTGGAATCTCCCAAGCCTCCACAGCTCTAGCATTCTGCAAGCCTGCAGACCTAACACCACATGGATGCTGCCAATGCTTCCAACTTGTATTTTCCAAAGCTGCACATCCAGCTGCACCTGGGGTCAATTTAGCCATGGCTGGAGCAACCAAAACAGCTGGGGTGCTGGTGCTGCAAGCAGTTTCCTGGGGTGGCCCTCGGCATGGATCCCATGGAGGGCTCCTCAAGCCTGTTCCCCAAGACCCTCTGTCTCCTAAGGCCTTTGGACCAGTAATGGAAGCGTTGACCCCAGAGGCTTCTTCAATGCCTTTCAGGGCCTTTTCCCCCTTCTGTGGATAATCCCTTTCTTTTGTACTAATCTTCTTAGCACCATTGCACTTTCCTTCTGAAAATGCTCTCTGCTTCTCTACCACATGGCCAGGCTGCAAAACTTCCAAATCTTAATACTCTGCTTCCCTTTTAAATTCTGGCTTTACATCATGCCTTTGCTGCCATAACTGAGCATAGGCTCTTGCAAGTAGCCGTGAAGCTTCCTTAAAGCTTTACTGCCTAGAAATTTCTTCTACCAAACACACTGGTTCACAACTCTTAAGTTCCAACATTCACAAACTCCTAGGGCATGGACACAATGCAGACAAGTTTCTTGCCAGTTCATAGCAAGGATGATCTTTGCCCCAGTTTACAATAAATTCCTTATTTCTATCCAAAACCTCCTTAGAATGGTCTTTATAGTCCATATATCTGTTAGCATTCTGCTCACCACCATTTAACCAGTTTCTAAGACATTCCAAATTTTCCCTCATGTCTTTGTCTTCTTCTTAGTGTCCAATAAACTCCTTCTTATTTCTATCTGAGACCTCCTTAGATGGTCTTTATAGTCCATATTTCTATCAGCATTCCCCTTGCCACTACTTACCCAGTCTCTAAGGCATTCCAAATTTTCCCTCATCTCTTTGTCTTCTTCTTAGTCCTCCAAACTCCTCCAACCTTTGCCTAACACCCAGTTCCAAAGCTGCTTCCACATTTTCAAGTATTTGTTATAAGCAACACCCTACTTCTCTGGTACCAATTTTCTGTATTAGGCCATTTGTGTTTCTTATAACAAAACACTTGGACCTGGGTAATTTATAAAGAAAAATGAAATTTATTGCTTACAGTTTCTGAGGCTGGGAAGTCCAAGTTTCATCTGGCTGCAGTGACAGTGACCCAAGGGTCTCACATTACAAGATGGTGGAAGCAGAGGGAGCAGAGAGAGAGAAAGACAGACTCCCCTGTTCTTGTAAAGCCCTCAGAACCATGCCCCTGATCACCATTTTTAATCCATTCACTACTGTGTGGTCCTACAATCCAATCACCTCTTTAATGCTCCACCTTTCAATTACGATAATAGGATTTCCCATCTTAACAGTCCCAATGGCGGTCAAGTTTCTAATACATAAAACTTGGGGGAGACACAATTCAAGCTTCAGGGATTTCTCTAGGGGGGACATAATTCAGTCCACTACAAAGTCCTTCTTATTAGTCTTGAGGAGAAGGGTGACCACCTTAATCTCATCCCTGATAAATGCGACTTACCGAATACCCATAACTTCTGCAACAATCTTATTCTCAAAACCTCTCAATCCCCAACTCTTTATAGTCTCCAGTATATGTAAGGAGTTTAGGATTTGTATGACCTGTTTTTCACACCTGCTTTGTCTCTAGGTCTAGGCTCTAGATTTGATTTTTGCTAATTATTAACCCTGGCTTTTTTCCAAGTTTTAAATTAAATTAAAGTTCCATTTTAATGCCATGTTATACATAGTTTTCTCATCATAAATAAACCATACTTGACAGATTATTAATGTCAGTGATCACTTTTTCAATCAACCACTATAAGTTAATTGTGTCCCTTAAGTCCCCTTGGGGTATACTTTCTGAATTAGTAGAATACTGGAGGACAGATGTCAATTATTTACCTTCCCATCTTTATCCTTGTGAATTTACTAATGTACTTATCAAATCCAGCAAAGAAAACCAGGGTTCCCTGGTAGGCAGGCTAGGAAAATTAATTAAATGAGAGGATGAAGGCAGGAGGGCCTACTAGAATTAGCAACGAGTGAGCTATATCAAACTACAATGCCTCCCACAGAATTTGGTCCTCCATCCCAGTTGAAACACACACCATTTTGTCCTTCCTGATTGAGCATTACTTCATGATGAGTCATTATAACTGACAGGTTTGTTATTTCCCTCAGATTGGTTTCGTTGACCAATGCAGGTTGAGAAACTACCTTAGAGAATTTTTAACATGGTAGCCAATGCACTCCTAAAGTGATATATCTATTAAAAATATAATACTTATCCCTCCATTTATTAAACACATGTATATCAAGCACTTTACTATTTTCCTGGCACAGGTTTGAATTTTATTTGTTATTTTTCCATCCTTCCTCTATTGGAGAAGCATTTGGAATATGGAAGTCTGAGATTAAGGCGATGGCACTAAATACTAGCTCTTTAGGGTATGGTGCTAATCTCAGCCGGGGAAGTATTTATCGACCTCTCTGTAGCACACTGAACATTGTAGCTCTGTTTATGTAACTCATCCTCAATTCAGTGAACACATATCTCAGACATGGAAACAGAAAACTACTCCTAGCTTCTACTTTTCTCCTTTTTTACTCTTTCCACATTTTAGGTGTTATGAAATTTTCAAAATAAACACTTTTTAGAACAAATTCACAGAACCTTGTTAGAATTATAAAAACCTATCAATTTGAGTACCTAGAATGGCTCAAATCTTCTGTCCACTTATCATTTTCTGAACTTCCTCCATAGCCCTCAAACTTTGGAGTATTAAAATTTATGGGGGTGAGTTCTTTATATATACCAAGTTTTTTTCACTTTTTCACATAAAAATGAGCTTAATGTGCAAGGTCTATTTGTAATTTTCAGCACACCTCTCTTGGTTCAGCAGCATGAACTTTGGCAGCCTAAAATTTTAAATTTTAAAGATCAGTGTCCAAGGTAAATGGATTAAAAAGTCATTTTCAGGCACCGTTTTCTGGATGCTCCCTGGCAATACAGAGTAACTAACATCCACAGCAATTTCCACAATGATTGCAGTCACTTCATTCCTTATTATACTCTCAAGTACTCCACCTGCCCAGGGGTTTTAAAGCAGCCAGTAGTACCTCTTAAATTCTAGCATCATCCTGTTCACAGATATTTCCTATACCAATAGTGTGCAAAGTGTGCTTTCCACTATATATTTATCTTTTCACACAGCCATTACTATCGTCCCAAGCATCAAATGACTCTGTTTCATATGTGAACAATAATAGGAGTATAATCATTTCAAACTACATTAGTGTTACCAGGCTCTATACCATGGGTTAGAAAAGTACAGCCCAAGGAACAAATCAAGCCAGTCACCTATTTTTTTAATTTATTTTTTTAAATTTATTTATTTTTTGATGGCTGGCAGGTATGGGGATCCGAACACACAACCCTGATGTTATAAGGCTGTACTCTAACCATCTGAGCTAACTGGCCAGCCAGCTGCCTATTTTTGAAAATAAAGATTTAGTAGAGAACAGTTATGCTAATTTTTTTTACACATTGCTTATGGCTGCTTCTTCATTGCAATATCAGAGCTGAGTAATTTTGAAAGAGGCCAATTAAGTTGTTTCAGTTATTCGTATATTCTGGTTATTAATCCTTTGTCAGATGTATGTTTTGCAAATGTTTTCTTCCAGCCTGATGGTTGTCTTTTTGCTCTGTTAATTGTTTCTTTTTTTGTGCCTGAAGTTTTTAGTTTGATATAATCTCATTTGCCTATTATTCCTTTGGTTGCCTGTGCTTTTGGGGTCATATTTATAAAGTCTGTACCCAGTCTTACTTCCAATAAGGAAAATGTGGTATATCTACACAATGGAATACTACTCTGCTATAAAAAAAACAAATGAAATACTACCATTCACAGCATCACAGATGGACATAAAGAAAATTACATTAAGCGAAATAAGCCAGGCACAGAAAGAGAAATACGGCGTGTTCTCAGTTATTTTTGGGAGCTAATAAAAATAAGTAAGTAAATATACAAATGAATGGGCGGGGAGAAGACACAACAATTGCAAGAATTTCTTGATTTTGTTAAGACAAGTGAACAGATATGATGTTGATGGGAGGAGGAGGGAGTGGGAGGGAAGAAAAGGAGGAATTGGTAAAGGGACATGAAAATCAACTATATTGTATGTTGATAAATTAAAATGAAAAGATAAAAAAGGTTTTAAAAAAGAAAGAATACTTTGGCACAAAAGTCTAAAATACCTACAACCTGGATATTTACAAAAAAAGTTTGTCAAACCCGGCTCAAAAAACAGGATTGATCTTCTTAAACTGAATACTCAAATTCCAGTGATGCCACACATTAATGATTGGCTTTGAATTTCCCCTTTAAAACATTTTCAAGTATCTAATAGTCAGATGCATAAGTCCACCAATCAGTGCTGGTTACTACTTGTTGTGACTCCTTCCATGCTGGAAATCTGAAGTTCAAGAGTTGCGGCATGTAGATATATTCATTGTCCTAGCTAGACAAACATCACCTTTCCAGCACAGACACAGACAGTTTTACAAATGTGATTTCCTGATTAAAGCATTGGCAGGAACTTCCAGGTTTATTATAGCAGTGATAGAGTCTATCATGCACAGCTGAGCAATGCTAGACTCTGTAAAGGAATTCCTGCACCGAGCAGAGTGGTAGGAGAGGTATCTTCTACACCTAACCAGGAAACAGGTTGCACCCAAGGGATGGATAAATTTCACATTATATCCACTGAAACTTAGATAGGTCTAGGTAAACTGGAGCACTGGTTCTCAATTCTGGTTACACATTAGAATCTCCTGGAGGTCCTGTAAAAAATACTGATGCCCAGGCTCTGCCACACATCAATTAAATCAGCATCTCTCGGCATGGATTCAGGTATTTTATTATTTTATTTTATATTATATTATATTATTTTATTTTATTTTATTTTTATTTTATTTTTTATTATACATACATGGGGGTACAATGTTGATTTTCAATAATTGTGTAGAATGTGAGGTGGTTAGATCAGATCAGTATAATTAGCTTATTCATCATTACAACATAAAATCAATCTTTGTGTCCCTTGACAAATTCTTCATTAGTCCCCCTTCCTCTCCCCCTCTCCTCCCCTTATCCACCTCTAGTTTTCTAAAAGTTCAACGTATTACTGTAATTGTTGTTTCTTTCTTTCTTTCTCTCTGTCTCTCTTTATTGTTCATTTGTTTATTTATGGATTCAGCTCCCAGTTATGAGTGAGAATATGTGGTATTGTTCTTTCTGTACCCGGGGTGTATCACTTAGGATAATTTTCTCCAGGCTCATCTATGTTGTTGCAAATGGCAGAATTTCATTCCTTTTACTGCTGAGTAGTATTCCATTGTGTATATATACCACAATTTCCTTATCCATTCATCCATTGATGGACAGTTAGGTTAGTTCCATCCCCAGGTATTGGAAATAGAATTGCAATAAACATGGGAGTGCAGGTATGCCTTCGACCCGATGTTTTCCAATCCTCTGTATATATCCCTAGGAGTGGGATTGTTGGATCATATGGAAGTTCTATCTGTAGCTGTTTAAGGAAGATCCATACTGTTCTCCATTATGGCTGTACTAATTTACAGTCCCACCAACAGTGAAGGAGGTTTCCTCTCTCTCCACATCCTCACCAGCATTTGTTATTCTCTTTTTAATAATAGGCAGTCTGATTGGGGTGAGGTGATACCTCAAAGTGATTTTGATTTGCATTTCCCTGATGACTAGTGATGTTGAGCATTTTCTCATATACCTGTTGGCCATATGTAAGGCTTCCTTTGAGAAATGTTTATTCAGCTCCTCTGTCCATTTTTTAATTGGATTATTTGTTTTATTGCTGTAAAGTTGTCTGAGCTCTTTGTATAATCTGGATATTAATCCATTGTCAAATGCATTTTTGGCAAATATTTCACTCATTCTGTAGGATGTCTTTTCACTCTATTGATCGTTTCCTTTGTTGTGCAGAAACTTTTTAGTTTGATATAATCCCACTTGTTTATTTTTTCTTTTGTTGCCTGTGCTTTTGGGATGTTATTCATAAAGTCATTGCCCAGTCTTAAATCCTGGAGCATTTCCCCTATGTTTTCTTCTAGGAGTTTTAAAGTTTCAGGCCTTATATTTAGGTCTCTAATCCATTTTGAATTGATTTTAGTACATGGTGAATGGTGTGGATCAAGTTTCATTCTTCTACAAATGGATATCCATTTTTCCCAGCACCATTTATTGAAGAGGCAGTCTTTTCCCCAGTGTATGTTCTTGGTGCCTTTGACAAAGATCAGTTGGCTGTATATATGTGGGTTGATTTCTGAGTCCTCTATTTTGTTCCATTGGTCCAGGTGTCTGTTTTTATGCCAGTACCACGTTGTTTTTGTTACTACAGATTTGCAATATAGTTTGAAGTCAGGAAGTGTAATGCCTCCAGCTTTGCTTTTTTGGCTCAGGATTGCTTTGGCTATTCGGGTTCTTTTGTTGTTCCATATGAATTTTAGGATTGCTTTTTCTATTTCTGTGAAGAATGCCACTGGTATTTTTATAGGAATTGAATCAGCAGCATTTTTACACTCCAATAACAAACTAGAAGAAAAGAGATCAAGAAAGCAAGCCCATTTACAACAGACTCCCCCAAAATAAAATACCTATGAATAAATCTAACCAAAGTGGTGAAATATCTCTACAATTAGAACTACAAATCACTTCTGAAGGAAATTAAAGAAGACACTAAGAGATGGACAGACATTCCTTGTTTGTGCATTGGAAAAATCAATATAGTAAAAATGTCCATACTAGCCAAAGCAATCTACGAATTCAATGTAATTCCCATCAAAACACCAGGTATTGTATTTTAAACTACTAATTCATAAATTGCTTTTAGGGAGTAATTGAAATTGAATCCAAGCCATCAAGTGTTATTCCCAGTTGTTATGTTGCTATTATTCCTGATGAATGCTAATGAAGACCTCAGTTTTTTTTTTTTCATTAAATTTTTATTTTGTCAACATACAATGTATATGATTATTATGGTCCATCACCGACACCTCCCTCCCTCCTCCCTCTCTCCCCTCCCCCCCAAGAATGTCCATTCCGTTTGCTTGTTGTAACAACTTCAAAAAGGTATACTTGTTATATCTTCTCCCCCCACCCATGGTTTTTTTTGTGTGTGCATGTGGGTGAATTAATTTGTTTATTTTTTAGCTCCCACCAATGAGTGAGAACATGTGGAATTTCTTTTTCTCTGCCTGACTCGTTTCACTCAATATTATTCTCTCAAGGTCCATCCATGTTGTTGCAAATGGCAGTATCTCATTAGTTTTTATAGCTGAGTAGTATTCCATTGTGTAGATATACCACATTTTCCATATCCACTCATCCGATGATGGACATTTGGGCTGATTCCAACTCTTGGCTATTGTAAAGAGTGCTGCAATGAACATTGGGGAACAGGTATACCTTCGACTTGATGATTTCCATTCCTTTGGATATATTCCCAGCAGTAGGATAGCTGGGTCGTATGGTAGATCTATCTTCAGCTGTTTGAGGAACCTCCAACAATAAGAACTCTT
>NW_007726130.1:927617-928321 GCF_000696425.1 Galeopterus variegatus | reverse complement strand
ATTGGGTTGCTTGTTTTTTTCTTGTAAAGTTGTTTAATTTCCTTGTATATTCTGGATATTAATCCTTTGTCGGTTGTATAATTTGCAAATATTTTCTCCCACTCTATTGGTTGTCTTTTAGCTCTGTTAATTGTTTCTTTTGCTGTGCAGAAGCTTTTTAGTTTGATATAATCCCATTTGTTTATTTTTCCTTTGGTTGCCCATGGTTTTGGGGTTGTATTCATGAAGTCTGAGTCCAGCCCTATTTGCTGAAGTATTTCTCCTATGTTTTCTTTAATAAGTTTTATTGTTTCAGAGTGTATATTTAAATCTTTAGTCCATTTTGAGTTGATTTTAGTATATGGTGAGAGGTATGGTTCTAGTTTTATTCTCCTGCATATAGATATCCAGTTCTCCCAGCATCATTTGCTGAAGAGGCAGTCCTGACCGCATTGAATAGGCTAGGTGCCTTTATCAAAGATCAGATGGCCATAAGTGTGTGGGTTGATTTCTGGATTCTCTATTCTGTTCCATTGATCAATGTGTCTGTTTTTATACCAGTACCATGCTGTTTTGGTTATTATAGCTTTGTAGTATAGTTTAAAGTCAGTTAGTGTTATGCCTCCAGTATTATTTTTTTTGCTCAGCATTGCTTTTGCTATGAGAGGTCTTTTGTTATTCCATACAAATATCTGGAGAGTTCTTTCCATTTCTGAGAGAAATGT
>NW_007726130.1:924886-925725 GCF_000696425.1 Galeopterus variegatus | reverse complement strand
TTGTAGTTTTCTTTCTTCGTTATATCTTTACCTGGTTTTGGTATCAAGATGATGTTTGCTTCATAGAATGAGTTTGGGAGTTTTGCATCCGTTTCAATCTTTTGGAATAGTTTGTAAATAATTGGTGTCAATTCCTCTTTGAATGTTTGGTAAAATTCTGCTGTGAATCCATCTGGACCACGGCTTTTCTTTGTTGGGAGCTTTCTGATTACAGCTTCAATCTCCTTCATTGTTATTAGTCTGTTCAGGTTTTCTACATCTTCATGGCTTAATTTTGGGAGCTTATGT
Source organism: Galeopterus variegatus (assembly GCF_000696425.1). Taxonomy (NCBI): domain Eukaryota; kingdom Metazoa; phylum Chordata; class Mammalia; order Dermoptera; family Cynocephalidae; genus Galeopterus; species Galeopterus variegatus. The sequence goes on along the minus strand of NW_007726130.1, from coordinate 925,437 downwards.
GTGTCCAGAAATTTGTCCATTTCCTCCAGATTTTCAAACTTGTTGGCGTATAGTTATTTATAGTAGTCTCGAATGATTCCTTGTATTTCAGATGGATCAGTTGTAATATCACCTTTTTCATTTCTAATTTTTGTTATTTGATTTTTTTCCTTTTTGTCTTTTTCCGTGTCCGGCAATGGATCGCAAACCTCGGTGTTGCCCCCATACCGGACCGGGACCGGGACCGGCAACGGGATCGCAACCCTCGGCGTTGCTCCCACGACTCGCTCAGCCAGTGAGTAGGAACCGGTCTGTATGTGGGATCCGAACCCTTGGCGGGAGCGCAGCCGCACTTCCCAAGCGGCGCACTATAGCAGTGCACCACCGGGCCGGCCCTTCATTTCTAATTTTTGTTATTTGAATCTTTTCTCTTCTTTTTTCTTTTTTAGCCCTGCTAATGGTTTGTCAATTTTATTTATCTTTTCAAAAAACCAACTTTTTGATTCGTTGATCTTTTGTATTGTTTTTTGGGTTTCAATTTCATTAAGTTCTACTCTGATCTTGATGATTTC
>NW_007726130.1:859297-924315 GCF_000696425.1 Galeopterus variegatus | reverse complement strand
TGAAATATATATATATATATATATATATATATTGTTGTTGTTGTTGTTGTTTTTGTTTGAGCCATTCTGGTAGCATTTTAGCTGTTTTTCGCTCTTGTTTCCAGTCCACACAAAATACCAGAAAAGAACATATTCTCAAAGTTTCCTTTTAGATTAGATTTAATCCTGTGGGGTATACTGAAATACTTTGTAAATTGCTATGAAAATCCCCATATCATAAACTTTAAGCAGACCCCACACTGAATAAATGCTTTTAATGAATTCACTGTGGCACCAGACCCTTTACTTACATTACCTCATTTAATCCTTATGATTTCCCAGTTAGGTAAGTTTCACTGGTCCATTTTATAATAAGAAACCTGAAGCACTAAAACATGTCTAGCCCAAGTCCACCCAACTAAATAATGACAATATCAGGATATAAACTCAGGTATATCTGGTTCCAAAACACAGTGCTAAAGTCACAACTCCCAGTATGTTGCTTCATATATTTGCAGTTTGCTCCTTCCTTCTCTCCTCACTAGGAATGATTTACTTTGGCCTCCACTCCATGGGCACCCTTTCTTTTTTTCTATTTTATTTTACTTTTTGCATATTTGATTTTTGTTTGTTTATTTGTTATTGGTTATGAATATTCATGAGATAGAAAGCTGATTGTCACCCCTCGTGCCCAAGATGTGAAGGCCAGATTCAAACTAGCAGCATGCCCATTACCACAAATTGCATTTGAACCACATATTCCTCACCCAATTATCCCCAACCTCCTTCCCCCATCTCCCTGACTCCACTTTTTAGCCCAAGGTATGTTCTCTCCCTCTCCAAGTCCAATGCCCCACTATGGTCTTTCTTTCCTTCCTTCTTTCTCTCATAGCTCCCAGTTATGAGTGAGTACATGTGGTATTTATCCCTCTGTGCTTTGCTTATTTCATTCAACATAAGTTTCTCCAGGCTCATCCATGTTGTTGCAAATGGGAGAACTTCATTCTTTTTTATGGCACAGTAGTATTCCATGGTGTATATATACCACAGTTTCCTTACCCAATCATCCATCAATGGACATTTAGGTTGCTTCCATGTCTTGGCTATTGTAAACAACTGTGATGAACATGGGAAAGCAGGTATCGCTTCAACATGATGTTTTCCATTCCCCTGGGTATATACCCAGAAGTGGGATTGCTGGATCACATGGAAGATCCATATGTAGTTGTGTGAGAAACCTCCATACTATTTTCCACAGTAGTTGTACTAATTTACAGACCCACCAACAGTGTAGGAGTGTTCCCTTCTCTCCACATCCACGCCAGCATTTGTTATTCTCCATCTTTTTGATTATAGCCAGTCTAACTGGGGTGAGGTGGTATCTCAATGTAATTTCAGTTTGCATTTCCCTGATGACTAGTGATGTTGAACATTTTTTTTATGTACCTGTTGGCCATTCATATGTCTTCCTTTGAAAAATGTCTATTCAGCTCCTTTGCCCATTTTTTAATTGGGTTATTTGGTTTTTTACTGTGTAATTACTTGTGTTCCTTATATAATATGGATATTAATCCCTTGTCAGATGCATAGTTAGCAAAAATTTTCTCCCACTCTGTAGGTTTTCGTTTCACTCTGTTGATTGTTTCGTTTGCTGTGCAGAAAATTGGATATCCGTTTGCAGAAGAATGAAACTAGATATACATCTCTCACCATATACTAAAATCAATACAAAATGGATTAAAGACTTTAGCATAAGACCTGAAAATGTAAAATTACTAAGGAAAAATGCAGGTGAAACACTTCAGGAACTAGCTCTGGGCACAGACTTTATAAACATGAGCCTGAAAGTACAAGCAGCAAAAGAAAAAATAAAGAAATGGGATTATATCAAACTTTCTTTTTTGAAAAGAAGTTATTTCGTCAAAAATAAAAGTATCAATCTCCAGAACCACCAAGTTTCAGCCTCCTTAAAGATCTTCTTTTTTCTTGGCCTTAACACCCTTATGTACCTCATAGCATAAATTGAGATAAATCTGATAAAAAGAAAGGAAGGAAGAAGGACAACAGGAAGGAATATCAGATTAACCCGCCTCTAATAGGCATGAATTATTTCTGCAAAATCTTTGTATTTGTTGGGGAAAATGCATCCTGATGAAATTTTTATTAATAATAACAACAGCTTAGATTTATTAGGCACTTTACAAGATGCCAGGTGATTTACACGCTTTTTAACCCTTTCAGCAATTCCACAGGGAAGTTACTCCTAATATCCTCATTTTGCAGAGAGGACTCTTCAGTCAAAGAATCTTTTGGCAACACTGCTTATAATCACACAGCTAGTGAGTGGCAGGCGTAGGAATAAAATCAGGTTCTGCACGACTCCAGAACTCATGCTTTAAACCACTCCTCTATAACACATCTGTCAGCTTATGGAAAGAATTCCTACATTATAAAAATGACACTCCAGGGCTCTGACTAATCCTTCAATCCCTCAATAACTATGAGCAAAGTCTCAGTGACATGAGGTTGTTCAACTAAATCACCATTTCTTAAAATGTTCTTTAAGCACTAGTTCCAGGAGCTGCTCTGTGAGAAATTAGATTTCCTTAGTAAATATTTGTGATATTCTGCACACTAAATCGTCTTCACGGAGATTCATCATGCAAATACACATATCTCAGGCTCCGATAAAATCTGCAGGAAACACACACACACATATACACACACTTGCACACAAATGCACATGAACCATGCAAAATTACTTTAACAGTATTGCCAAATCATATTTGACCATGGAAGACCCCTCCTGTAGCTATATTAGAATCCTATGTAACTAGTATTCAGTGAATTAACATTGAGAATTGCTGATTTAAGTCATCCAACCATTTCAGTGACAAATGTAAATTGAATGGCTCACAAACACAACATTTATACTACCTATAATATCTGAAAGCATTACATTTGGTACTTATTCTGGAGATAAGTCTATTTGAATTATCTCACCTTCCCACCAACACACACACACACACACACACACACACACACACACACCCCACACTCTTTCGTGGTTCTCCTGTTCTGGGTAACTGGAGTATAATGAGTTCACTCTATTCCCTGACTCTCACCTCTTCCTGTGACTCCCACAGATAAGAAAAAGTGTTGGTGGTGGCTATGAAAATGAGCCACCTGCATCTCCTGCTCCAGGTTGCATAATTGACAGATGGCCCCAGCAGCTGCATTTTAAGTCCACCAATGCATTTATACTGAGTTCACACTTCCCTTAGGTTGCTCTCAATCAATGACTGAGTGTTGCAGGAACACTAAGGCAGGTCCACTTCTACAAGTTACACAACTCCTCTGATGCTGAGTTGCTCAACAACTCATTGGCTTCACCAAAACATTCTTACAATTGCCCTGTAGTCTGAAACTGAGACTATCCAACTCTCCTTCCTTTCTTCTGTCCTTCAAAGGGATTCAACTTGCATCAGAGTCTGATGGTTCCTTCCAATGCTCCTACTGCTCCCTCCACTTTTTCCCTCATAGGCATTTCCACAATAAATCACTTGCATGTCTAATCATATCTTGGCTTCTGTGACCTGAACTACAACAGTCTCTTTCTTTTCATCAGTACCCCAATAGCTTTTGTATACATCTATACTTACTCAATTATCTGTAAATCTATGACTTTCACTGAAAAGTATGTTACATCTTGTTTATATTAGAAAACCCAATGCCTACCAGTATTTGTGATGTAATAGTGGAGGAAAGGTTAAGACTGATGAAAGACCAATGAAAGAAGGAAAGAAAAAAATAAAGAAATGATGGCCCTTTCCACTTACCAAATAAGTGACATAGGCAGATTAACTTTCTTTGTTAGAATCAGTCTCCTCTTCTGTGAAATGGGAATAATAATACCTGTCCTATTTATCCTACATAGTTATTGTTAATATGAAATAAAACAACTTAATAAAACTTGTGCAGTTACCTAGGCACATGGTGCTTTCCAAAGCTACTCCTCATTCATTTATTTACCAAATATTTGCTGAGTCTCTACTATAAGGCATACTTTGCTTGAGGTGTTAGGAATGCAGACTTCTCATGGAGGTTATAGTCAAGTGGGGAATACAAATACAGACAGAGAAGTATCTAATGTGGGATATTGTTTGGATGATACTTAGGTTGCTCCAGGTATACCTGATATAACTTGTGTGAGGGGGGATAAAGATCAGCTTTCTGGAGGAAGTGGCACCTGAGCTGAATTTTGAAGAATGAATGCGTTGGTAAGAAGAAATATGCAATAAGATGCGATATGTGGGATGAGCATTCCAGCAGAGGGAAATACAGAAGCAAAGCGACAGGAAATCAAGAGGAAGCATAGCACTTTCCGATGTTTCAAAGACATTTGTCAACTAGAGTATAGGAATGTGGGAGAAGGTGGTGGCAAGATAAATATATTCATATCTTAAATCTTTCATTAGAATACAATTGGAAAATGTTTAACTATAACTAGATGGCAAATACTCAATGGATATTTAGATGAAGTTCAGCAGTTTTTCGCACCAGCTTGATAATTCTTGAATAGTAGAGATGCTGTCTCGTTTCTAATATTATTCTTTTCTTGTATGTCTCTATTTTTCTCTCATGCTGGACGTGGAAAAAATATTGAACTGAAATGTCAATGGAAGGTGATAAGAGTTCTGGAATTTTGATGAATAGTCAATATCTAAGATGTGACATGATATCTTTGAATGAATAATTTGACAGACAATTGTTCTTTTGTGATTGGCTTATACTTTTTCCAAATCAAAAATTGTTTTAAACAAGTAATATTAGACTTTATAAAGGGTGGTGGGAGGGTGGACAGGAGATGTGGATAGAGAATATACAGAAATGGTTGGTCAGCAGTAAACAAAATTTATCAATAATTTATATTTATAATACTATAATGATTATTTTTCTTGTTCTACTTTTCATTATTCTAAATGTTCATGTTTTATTTTCATTACCAAAAAAAATACTTATCTTGGAAATTTGTGAATTTATTTGAGTTCTTACTTCACAATGAAATGGCAAAATGTCAAGAAGTGCCTGTTTTTAAAGCTCAGTGTGGCAAAGTTACAGAACTCAAAATGGCTTCAAATGAACAATGTGTACACAGTTCGCAGACGAGAATAAGTCTAATGAGAATGTCAAGTTCCTGTAGTGCAAAGAGCATAACGGTACCACTTTTCATTTAAGAAGGTCATTTTTGTGCTTCACTTTTGTGTCAATTATTTTTTTCAAATTCTAGTAAGAACATAGATCCCTTAAGTTTATTTGGTTGAAAAGATAAAATAAAACATATGCTGACAAAATGTAAATGCCTATTACTTGATATTTAAAGAAAAATGAATTTTATGGATAATTAATAACTTAGATGATATTTCTAGCCTTAATAAGCTTATATTCTTTCTCATCTTTTAAATCACCTCAAACAAAGAGAGATCTTCATCTTAGGTAGAATAAAGTAACAGATATGTAGATATAGTGCCATACATCAAACTAGAAAAAGAGGGGCTGCAAAGTACAGCAACATTTAGACTAGGATTAAAGAGGACACCAAAAAAGAACGCATATTGCTCCTGCTCTTATTGGGCAGAGCCAGCTGACAATTATCTTCTCTAAACTAGATAGACCCACCCCAAAGGGCAAAAAATCCTAAGGACCTTTTTCTAATGATAAAGGTTTACATCTAATGGTATTTATCTAATGGTAGATGGAGGGAGTAAATAAAGGTGATCTAATATACTCGTAATTGGTGTCTATTTTTTTTTCTTTTTTATCGAAACATAATTTATTGTACATATCTGTGGGATATTGCATTGAATATCAATACCTGTGTGCAGTATGTGATGGCCAAATCAAGATAATTAGCATATTCATCATTTCTTGCTAATCCCTCTCCTTACCCCTTTCCTGCCTCTGGTAATCTCAGTTCTGTTCTCTCCTTTTGAAAGTTCAAAGAATTATTGTGATTGTTGTATCTTTATTTTTTTTTAATTTATTTTTTTAGTTCCCACTTATGAGTGAGGACATACAGTATTTCTCTTTCCGTTCTTGGCTTATTTAACTTAACGTAATTTTCTCTAAGTTCATCTATGTTGCAGCAAATGGCAGTATTTCATTCTTTTTTATGGCAGAGTAGTACTCCATTGAGTATATATACCACATTTCCTTATCCAGTCATCGCTTGATGAACATTTAGGTTGTTTCTAACTCGTGGCTATTGTAAATAGAACAGTGACAAAAGTTCGAGTGCAGGTATCCCTTTGACATGATGATTTCCATTCCTTTGGGTATATACCCAGCAGTGAGATCGCTGGATTGTTTGGCAGTTCTATCTGTAGTTGTTTAAGGAAACTCCACACTGTTTTCCACAACAGCAGTACTAATTTACAGTCCCACCAACAGTTTAGGAGGGTTCCCCTTTCTCCACATCCTTGCTAGTATTTGTTATTGTCTGTCTTTTTGATAATAGCCAGTCTAACTAGAGTGAGATGATATCACAGTGTGGTTTTGATTTGCAATTCCTTGATGCTGAGTGTTGGTAAGCATTTTTTTTTTCATGTGATGGTTGGCCATTTGTGCATCTTCCTTGGAGAAATGCCCATTCAGCTCCTTTGCCCAATTTTTAATTGGGTTACTTGTTTTTCTACTGTTAAGTTTTTTGAGTTCCTTGCATATTCTGGATATTAATCCTTTGTGGGATGCATGGATTTCAAATATTTTCTACCATTCAGTAGGTTGTCTTTTCACACTGTTAATTCTTTCTTTTGCTATGCAGAAGCTTTTTAGTTTGATATAATCCCATTTATTTTTTCTTTTGTTGCCTGTGCTTTTGGGTTCTTATTCATAAAGTCTTTGCCACTCCAACTTCCTGAAGTGTTTACCCTATGTTTTCTTTTTAGGAGTTTTATACTTTCAGGTCATATATTTAAATCTTTGATCCATTTTGAGTTGATTTTGATATATAGCCAGAGGTACGGGTATAGTTTCATTCCTCTATTTATAGATGTCCACTTTTTGTAGAACCATTTATTAAAGAGGAAGCCTTTTCTCCATTGTATGTCCTTGATTTTCTTTGTTGAAGATCAGTTGGCTGTAAGTATGTGGGTTGTTTTCTTCATTCTCTATCTGTTCCATTGGTCTGGGTGACTGTTTCTATGTCAGTAACATGCTGTTTTGGTTACTAAAGCTTTGTAATATAATTTGAAGTCAGGTAGTGTTATATCTCTGGCTTTATTTATTTATTTATTTATTTTTGCTCAGGATTGCTTTGGCTATTCAGGGTCTTCTGTTGTTTCATATGAATTTTAAGATTGTTTTTTCTATTTCTGTGAAGAATGTCACTAGTATTTTGATGAGGATTGCATTAAATCTGTAGATCACTTTGGGTCTTGTTGATTTTTTCTCATTGTTGATTTTTCCAATCCGAGATCATGGAATGTCTTTCCATCTTTTTGTGTCCTCTTTAATTTCTTTTAGCAGTAATTTGTTGTTCTCATTGTAGAGATCTTTCACATCCTTGGTTAAATTTATTCCTAAGTATTTTATTTTGGGGGTGACTATTGTAAATGGGCTTTCATCCTTGAATTCTTTTTCTGCTAGTTCGTTGTTGGAGTATAAAAATGCTATTGACTCTTGCCTGTTGATTTTGTATCCTACAACTTTACTGAAATCATTTATCATCTGTGAGTGTTGTTTAGGTTTTTCTGTATATAGGATCCTGTCATTTGCAAACAGGGGCAGTTTAACTCTCTCTTTTTTAAGCTGGATGCCCTTTATTTCTTTATCCTGCCTGAGGGCTCTGGGTAGTACTTCCAATATTATGTTAAATAGGAGTGGTGAGAGTGGGAGAATTTCTCCTGGCTGAGGCTTCCTGCTCTTTCTCCTCTACACTACCCTGTTTGGTTTTCATTCTCCACATGGTCCTTGCCAGGCTTCTGCTTCCCTCCCACTCTCTCCCACTGATGCAATGCACTCCCCTGTACTTAACTGTCCTTTCCTTGCTCTGGTCCCTTTCTGTGGGAGGATAGTGCATTGGGCACTGCTAGTCTGTCAAGTTGCCCCACACATCTATAATTGGTGTGTCTGATAAAGAAAACAGAAGATTAGAAAAGTTCAAAGACATAACACAGGAAAACTTTCCTAAATAATAATTTCAACTCTATAAGTCAAATGGACTCACCATGTTCCAGGAATATCACTACATATTAATAATATCCATCCTATTGTCAAATAATAAAAAAGAATAATGGCATCAGGTGTTTGTTAAAGTGTGAAGAAAGGATATTTTATTCTCCACTGGCTGAAATATAAAATTAAAGCATTTCTGTAGGGCAATTAGAGATCACATATCAAAAGTATTTTGGGGCTGTGATTATTTTTTACTGTTGCTTAACTCAATATTTTAAAACTGAAATGGTGAGATTGATAGCAATCAGTTGGAGTCCCCAGTGTTCTGCAACGTGACCCAGTGCTTGACTGTACATTGTTCTTTTTCCTGAAGAGTCATTCCAAATAATGTAAGATGCATTGTTACAGGAAGTTCCTTGCCTTCTCCAAAAGTATTTTAAAGATAATTAGATTTTGACCTACTAATTTAATATCTTGAAATCGATACTTATTACTTGATAGAATATCCATGATAAGACAGATACAAATATGCTCATCACAACATCATTCTTAGTAATAAAAAATTGAAAACAAAAACCTGTTGAAATCTAACAATATGGACTAGAGGATTGCTTTAATGTATAAGGGGGAAATGTTCGTGGAAAAATGGAATTAAAAGATAATACGGAGCTTTCTGTGAACTTTTTGAAGACTCTGAATATATTTGAATACAGTATATATAGAATGCATTGCATGAAACATATTTGAAAGATTTGAATGTTTGTGCATGACTATTTTAACAAGTCGTTATCTTTGAGTGATGAAATTTAGTGCAATTTATGTTTTAGTTTTCTTCTTAATTATCTGTTTGTTTTCTTACATGGGCACTTATTAATAAAAGGTTGTGGTATTTTCTGGGTGGAGGAATGTAGTCTGCTAAGCCTAAAACCAATCCCTGGGGCATGACCAGTACAGTCTGAAAAAGAACTTTAGAGAATGATAAGCAAGAGACTTTGCTATGGTGAAGAATGTAGGATTAGGAGAAAGGGCAGATATATGTCCTGATATCATATTTCTTTCTTTAAGGTTTACTCTTCATTTAGCATAAATCAAATTGTAACCCTTAGTAGTGAACAACTAGACATATATCAATTTTAAGGACATTATATATTATATAGTTTTTCATTCAATCTTTATACATTTGTCTACCTATCTATATTTCTAAAGGGTAAAACAGCATATTATTGAACATGCCAAGTCTGATTATATATATAAACAAATACATATATATAGTAAAATTAATTTCCAGAAATAAATTGGAACTGAAAGGCTTTTAAATACATGAGGTTCTAGCAAGATTATTTAAACCCACAAGCTGTTGTATCTTTTCACCATGGCAGCATTTGATCCCTCAGGTATAACTCAAACTGTAATATTTCTGCAAATGAAGACCAAAAAAAATAGTGTCACTCAAGTATATCATTGCTGACATATATCTAAAAATACTTTTCTAAGTCAATCCAGAAGATTCAGATTATGCATAAACTGGCTTGTGTATTATTTCCACTATTCTGAGACAGTCACAGAGCGTAACCACAGTTTTTATTTCAGTTTTAAATAATGCCTTGAACAAAGTAGCAATAAGCAATTTTTGTTGGATGAATGACTTCATTCATTCATCATTTCATTGAAAGATAATTGTCCTTGAGGCTTTGTGGTGTAACAGAGAGAAAGTCTGGGAATCTGATAGAGCTGATATTTTTAAATTGATTATGCATAACAATTGGGTATAAAGCTGAACTTCACCATGTATGCACAAGATTTGATGATCAGATCAATACTACCAGCATGCCCTTTACCACAAATTGCAATTGTTCCTCATTTCCCCCACCCAATTAGTCCCTCTCTTCCCTCCTCCTCCCCCCCCCACCCCACTCACAATCCTAGGTGGGCTCTCTCCCTCTGCAAGTCCGACACACCACTGTAGTCTTTCTTTCCTTCTTCTTTCTCTCTTAGCTCTCACTTATGAGTGAGGACATACTGGTTTTGAATCCAGGCTCTCTTGCTTGAGTAGTCAGTTAACTTCTCTAAGGCTCTGATACATCATCTCTAAAATGGAGATTCTGGCTTCCTCAAAAGATCAGTTTGAGAACTAAATGAAATCATGAATGTCAGAAGAACATCAATGTTGATAACAATATTCCTTGATTTGCAGCATTATACCTTTCTTAGTAAATCAGTACAAGACTCCTTGTGTCATTTGTGCATTGGAATGGTATATCTCAGATCTTGTGGGACCTAATCAGTGGTAAACTGACTACCGAGGCTCTGGTGGTGTGTGTGTTTGGGGGGAAAGGGGGGTAGAAGGATCACTGAGTATCGAAAGCTCTGTCTAACTATACTGATCTATGCTGTTAATATTCTGTGCTATTTGACCTATGCCACACGAGATTTTCTCAGCTATTTCTGCTGATTTTTAGTAGAAAAATAATCTCTACTGACTTACATTTCAGGAGATCTGGGAAAAGATGCAGAGATAACTAAATACGTCATCCATCTGTAAAAAGGAAGGTATAGGGTCACACAACATTTTCTTTGTGTTGTCTGTAAGATTCAGGTTCTGCTGATCCCTTTTAGGTCTCCTTGGATGAAGCAAAGGGGAAGGCTGATAGGAGAAGACCTAAGCCCTATCACCACTTCACCACTGCAGTCAGAACAGTTCCATTTTTGTCTGTTATTTATTTTGTTTTTGCAGGGGGGGCACTTCTGTAAAATATTATGTATGAATAAAGGATTCTACTGCTAAAATAGACAAAGTCAAAAGATACATGTGTAGTAACAAAAGCACTGTGTTAAGTGTCAGGAAATGTTGTCAATGATGATAAGTAATATTTGTATAGTACATTTTAGTTTACTAGAAATAGTCACATACAGTATTTCATATAATACTTGCAAAAAGACAAAATGGAACAGGTATTATTATCCTCATTATCCTCATTTTGCAAATGATGCAACCTGAGACTGTGACTTAAATGAGTTTCAAAAGTCATACAGCTAGTTGGTGGTAGAGGTGAGATTAAAACCTACATGTTATAATGGAACAAACTTGTTTTAAGAGCTGGGTTTAACCCTTATTAGCTGTATGAAATTCAATAAATCTCATCCTATCTTTGGTACTTAGTTTCTTCAGCTGTAAAATAAATGGTTCAGGCTAGAAGATCTCTACTTCTATCCACTAATTATATTGGAGTTCCATATTTTGTTTAAAAAATATTCAAAGGTTTTAAAAAATACAAACTGCTGCCCTAGATTAAATAACATTGAAATTCTCCTGATGATTTGACTATATTTCATTATAGCAAAAATTTTCATACTATGTACATTTCAAGGCCACTCGAGGCATCATGTTACTGCTGGTTTATAGCTATATGACTTACTGTAGAATTCGTTGCAAAATGAAATAGCTCATGCAAGCACACACTCATATATGCACATGTATATGGGCACATGCATCCCAGATAAACATGCCACCTGTATAGCTGAAGAGAGTGGTTAGTGTCACCTCTCCCCTAAGGTGATGGAGATGCAAAGGTTTATTGAAGGCCCATTTCTTCTGAGCAGTGAGAAGCCTCAAAGGGATTAATTTTCCAGGAATCCTCAAGAGACAGGCATTCCTTGGGAAAATAATACCGAACTAGGGTCTTCTCTCAGTATTTATTTTCTAGGCCAGAAAATTACAGAAAAAGAACATAGGTGGTTACAAAGAACAGTAATGTAATTGTCATGGCATCAATCATTAGGTTTGGCTGCACCAAGGACATCTGCCCTTAGAGCCAGCAATTTTGCTGTGCTACAATTCTTTATCTACAACACAGACTTTAGCCCAGGGAAAGTTTCCTGTCTTTCACAAGCTTAACATTTCTATGTGTAATTTTAAAAAGTTAGGCTATCCCTGAAATGACAGGGCCTTGGAAGCTAGGCTCTGTGAAATACATTTGCTTTATAAATGTTAGTATACTCCTCAGTTAGATAATGTGAGAGAAGGCCAAGAGACTGCTCGCTGACACTGAAAAGCTGCTAGGATTATACTTGTGCACCATCACATAGTAGCAAAACTGTAGTCAAAAAACAAAGGCAGAAGTTTAGTTGTGAGGTGCTGCAGCTATGAAGGTATATGCATTAAAGACTCTTTGACATCAGAGATGATAATGGATTTGAAAGGGCCATTGTGACCAGTAATGTTGAGGATAATGGAAGCCTCATTGATGTCTACTGAGATTGTAATAGCATATTGGAGAGCATTATAATGAATGCACTGAAATAGCAGATCTTTAATGTCTTTATACTTTAGATCTTATTTTCTCTTTTTATCTCTATAGTATACCCTTCACAATTTTTAATGGACTAAACAACTAGGCAAGTAAAATAAAACATTAGCACCATGAAATGTGTACTTAAAATGTAAGAGGTGCATTATAGAATGTTCCCCCACCCCTCTCATTTAAAACATCTGTAATAAATTTTTTCAAAGCTTTTAAGCCTATTTTTGCCATACTAGCTGGAATGACAAATTACATCTTTACAGGAACTCCCCCTCTTACATTGTGTTCCTAAATTTTCTCCAAAAGATTTTTTTTTTCTTTTCTTCCTTCCTTTCTTTCTTTCTTTTTTTTTTTTGATAATTAGCTCCAACTAAATAAAATTTATTGACAAAAGGAGAGGATTTGAAACTTACCATTGTATTATTTATGGTATCATAAGTAAAGGAAAAGGTGTTGGTGCATTTGACAACTTCTCTTCTGATATAGTTAGCTGCAGTGATGCCACATACCTCAATTCACCATTTTGAAAAACAAATATTGCTACATGTAAGACATCATACTAGGTGCTGGGAAAAGAGAGAGAGAGAGAGAGAGAGAGAGAGAGAGAGAGAGAGAGAGAGAGAGAGAGACAGACATCAGTTTTAAGCTGCCTGAAAGATTTGGGTCTATCAACACTCTATACATTTAGGGTGCTTAACAAATACGTGTTGAAAGGTGTTGAGTTGGGGTAATTGCTATAGAAAGAACATTGGCTTGGAAATAAATTAGAAAACAAGGACTTTAAATTCTCCATGTATAAAATGATAAAGTTGAAGTAGATTATCTTTAATGTTTCTTTTTAACGGAAGTAAAGTCATAAAGAATTACATTTTTTGTTTTACCCTTAATTATAAATCAAGATAAATATGTAGATGTTGGATTACTGGATCATTAGGTAGTTCTTTTTTTAAGTTTTGGGGGGACCTCCAAACTGTTATCCATAATGGCTAAACCATATTACATTACCACAAACATCATGCCTACCTGTTTCAGGAAAATCACTTCAGGCAAATAATATTGCATTTTGAATCAGCTTTACTGAGGTATAATTGATATACAAAACAAACTGTACATATTTAATGTCTATAAGTTGATGAGCTTGTATATATGCATACTCCCATGATGTCATCACCACAATCAAGGTAATAAACATATCCATAACCTTCAAAAGTTTCCAGGTGTCTTGTTTCTTATTGGGGGGTAACGTGAGATCTGCTCTCTTAACAAATTTTTAAGTACACAACACTATTATTAACTATAGGTACTATGTTCTTCAGCATATCTCCAGAACTTATTCGTATTGTATAACCACAATTTAATACAAATGAACAACCTCCCATTTCCCTTTTTCCCCACCCCCTGTAAACCACCATTCTATTTTCTGCTTCTATAAGTTTGACTATGTTAGACACCTTATATAAGTGGAACCGGTACTACTTGCCCTTCTGTGGCTAACGTTTCACTTAGCATAATATCTTCCAGGCCCATTCATGCTGTCACAACTGTTAGGATTTCTTTATTTTTTGAGGCTGAATAATATTCCTTTGTATGTATATACCAATTTTTCTTTCTCCATTCATCTGTCAATTGACATTTGGGTTGTTTCCATATCTGGGCTATTGTGAATAATGCTGCAATAAACAGATATCTTTTCAAGATCCAGATTCCAATTCCTTTGGATAAATACGTAGAAGTGGGATTGCTGGATCATATGGTACTTGTATTATTAATTTTTGAGGAACCTCCATACTATTTTCCGTAATGGCTCTACAAAATTACATTTCCACAAATAATGTGAAAGGGTTCCAATTTCTCCACATCCTCACCAACACTTATTTGTCTGTTTCGATAATGAAACTGTAATTGGTGTGAAATGACATCTCATTGTGGTTTTGATCAGCATTTCCTTGCTGATTAGGAATATTGAGTATCTTTTCATATATCTGTTGGCCATTTGTATGCTTTCTTTGAAGAAATATCTATTCAAGTCCTCTGCCCATTTGTGTGTGTGTGTGTGTGTGTGTGTGTGTGGCTGGTCAGTATTGGGATCTGAACCTTTGACCTTGGTGTTATAAAAACACACTCCAACCAAGTGAGCTAACCGGCTAGCCCAAACACACTTGGTTAGAGTGTGTTTTTAATAGGCTTATTTTATTAATTAATTATTTTTACTATTGAGTTGTAGGAGTTAACTATTAACCTCTTAATAGATACATAGTTTGCAAAAATTTTCTTTCATTCTGTGGGTTGCCTTTTCACTCTGTTGATTGTTTCCTTTGCTGTGCAGAAGCTTTTAAGTTTGATATAACTCCATTTGTTCATTTTTTTCTTTGTTACTTGTGCTTTAGGGGTTGCTTATTCACGAAGCCTTTGCCAAGTCCTACATCCTGAAGTGTTCCCTCTATGTTTTCTTTTAAGAGGTTTAGTGGTACTGGCATAAAAACAGACACATGGATCAATGGAACAGAATAGAGAACCCAGAAATCAATCCCTGTACTTACAGCCAACTGATCTTTAATAAAGGCACTAAGAACATAGATTGGGGAATGGACAGCCTCTTTTGTAAATGGTGCTAGAAAAGCTTGATATCCATGTGTAGAAGAATGAAACTAGACCCATACATCTTGCATTTTTAATTGATGGCAGTTATGGGCCTTTAGCTTGCAGACATAGGCCTGACTAATGGGGATTCCCTTATATATGACCTGACATTTTATTGTTATTTTATTTGCTGTGTTTAGAATTCTCTTTGTTTTTGACTTTTGACATTTTGACTGTAATGTATCTCAGAGAAGACGTTTTTAGTTGAATCTATTTGGGAACCTTTGAGCTTCTTGGATCTGTATGCCCATATCTCTCCCAAGATTTGGAGCTGAAGACTTTTAGTTATTATTTAGCTAGATAGGTTTTCAGTATAATTTCCCTTCTCTTCTTCAGGAATGCCCATATTTCAATATGGGTCACTTAATGGTGACCCATAATTCCTGTAGGGTTCACAAATCTCATGGTATTGTGAACCTATTGAGACACGTAGGTTTTGGGGTGCAGATTCACTCTCCATGGCAGGGTTGGATGTAGATTTCCCCCAGCACCAGCTCCTGTGGCTCTGAGGGCCCCCTGGCAGCTCAGGCCCAGTGGGCTGAGTTATAGTTGTGACTCTGACCCTTGGGGGTAGGGCACAACACAGGCTCAATTCTGGGAGAGGAGTGCTCTGGAGGTCGGGGCCTGGTGAATAGAGTATTGCCAGAATTTCAGTGTGCAGCTTTTATGTGGGCCCTAGAAGTGGAGGGAGCAGCACAGTGCTGACTCCACTCCTCTGGGAATGAAGTGTCTCAGTAGCTCAGTCTCTAGGGGAATAGTCCAGGTCCAGGAAATAAGGGTGTTAGAGTTGGTTGGCCATTATAGCAGGGTGCTGTCAGCTCAGCCACTGCTCTATGTTGCTGGGATGTGGAGTACTACCTATGTCAGCTCAGCCCTGACATGTGCAGCTGCTCAGCCTGGTCAAGCAACTTCTTGGACAAGTAGCTTCTCGGCCCAGATGCCAATTCCCTAAGGGTTGATGAACCACTTTGCTTCAGTCCCAGGGGTTTGGGCACAGCCACAACTGTGAGGAGTAAATATTCCCCAAGAAGGAGTGTGCAGCTTCAGCTCTGGCCCAAAGAGGAGGGGCACTGTTGCAACTGGGAGGGTTGGGTGGACCAGCTGCTTCGCATCTGAGAGTAGGGCATAACACCTGCATGCAGCTCGACTTGGACTTGAAGAAGTTGGGCCCATAAGTGGGAGCCATTCAATGGTGGCTTACCTTCTGAGATAAAAGTGTGTTACCCCTGGGGTAACATACCCTCCAGCACCAGTTCCAGTTCCACGATGATGGTGTACCGCAGTAGCCCTATGGGCCACAGAAGCTGGGGCACAGTGTCAGCTCCTCTGGGGGAAACACAACTGTGTGGGCTTCAGGCAGCTCCCTCAGCTGAGCTTAGTGCCTGTATGGACTGCCAGATCCCCAGTGAAGAGGACTGTAGGTGTCCAAGGTGTTGATGGGGGATGCTGATGGGGGATTCTCTTGCTTACCTTTACCCACAAGAATAAGTTCTTCCTGGTTCCCTGCTACTCCTGGCTGGATGATGAGTTGGTGGAGGCTGGCTGTTTACTTTCATTATGTATGAGGCTATCCGGAATTTCTGTGATCACTAGCATTTCTTTTACTTTTTTGTGATGAGTTCTGGCACTCTTCTTTAGTAAGTTTTGTCTCAATGCAGTTGTTTATCAGTTGTTCTGTCTGTCTTAGTAGTAGAGAGAGTGGTAGGGTCTTCTAGTTGGCCATCTTGCCCCATTCTTTTTCTCCTTCTCATTTTTGATAATAAACATATTTTGAAGAGTGTTGAGTTGGAGGTAATTATTGTAGAAGATCACCAGAGTAGCACCTTCAATGGCTTCCTCTCACTGTTGCCTTAGGCCCCAGGAGCTCAATAAAAAATAACTGCAGTATCTTTTCATAAGCACAAGGATTCCCCTTGCTCTGTATCTAATCATCTTCTTCAAGCTTTTGCTGTCCTAGGGACTCCTAAGTATCTATTTTTCTAATATTCTTCCTCTTGATCTAACTCCTTTAATTTGATTACTCATTTAGCCTATCTATCCCTAATTTGTTTTAGCTATTTGCTCATGTTTTTCATCCTTGGAGTAAAACATCTTTAACATTTTTCATCCTTGGAGTAAAACATCTTTAAATGAGCATCTTAGTAAGTTCCTTACTAAGTTCCATTGTCAGCTTTATATCAGGAGAAGAACGCTGTATGAGTGGGAAATGAAGTAGAAGTTTTCCTGCCCCAGGAAAACATTTTCACAATATGTTAAACACAGGATTTCTTAGACTACTTTATTGCCATAAAGAAAAAAAAAAAAACAAAAAAAAAAACTTTACACATTATGATTCTTTTTTGACTCATCACTAATCTCAGCTGAGTTTTCAGTGACATAATCTGGTCAAAGAAATTTGCAGTGCACTTTTTTGGAAGAGAAAATTCACATTCAATTTTTGGGGGGTCATTACATTAAAGGTTAAAATAGTCACAGTTGATAATAGTAGCACTTGCTTCTTGTCACTAGCTGAAGTTAGAATATCATCCTATATAGTGAAAGAAATTACATTGTTGATTGTTGTTATCCATGTCAATATATTAGCATCCAGTTGGGTGTTTCTTGTTATATAGCCAAGTTATTGACAATGAGTCTATGACAGGAAAAAAAAAGGCATGAAAGAAAGAACATGGAAAGTATTTAGCAGTATCTTCAAATTAAATAACTGTTATTCTATTGTGGAATATGATACCTCATGCCAATGCTTTTGCATTTCTGATTGTCAGAATGGAATAGAACCTGGCAGAATCAGTTGTCAACCACTTGGTGAAATACAATAGTACATTATCGTGAAAGAAGGCTACCACCTGTGCCACCTTCCAGTAGGTATAATTATTCCTGAATGATCCATAGCAGGATAAAGCAATATTTTTATTTTATACCAACCGAATAGCTTTTCCCTCTGTTACAAATTTTGACAAATAATAAAAGGAAAGAATATCTATTCTTTCTCAACATAGCATTAGGAAAATTTTAATTAGATATAATTTCCTGAACAGGTCTCTGTGAGAGTATCTATAAGATATGTAAGAGACTAGATGTATAAAGCTTTATTACAGTAATATCTAGGAAAATCAATTATTATGATTCATAAAACATCATTACTGCTGTTACTACTATTACTACTAGCTGTGCTTGTCATAATTGCAGTCTTCCCTAAATCTGATCATCCTTTCTGTTTTGGGGGAACACCCACATCATGAGGCAGAGCTCATCTCTCATTCATCCACTCATTCACATAAAATTATTGAGTATCCACTATAATCTGGATATGGTTCTAAGCCTTTGGAGTACTTCAGTGAACAAAATAGACAGAAATGTCTGCTCTTTAGAAAAGGTAATAGGAAGAAAACAATAAACAGATATAATGAGGTGCATTTTATAGGAAGAGAACAATACACAGAAAAAAATGGAGTACATTTTACATTATGTATGAAGGCGAAAGTGCAATGGAAGAAGCAGAAAGTTGGGATTAGAAATGCTAGGGGCTTGCTATTTTATAGCAGTCAGCTTAAAACACTTTGAAAAGATGATATTTGAAGAAAGACTTGAAAAAGTTGAACCATGTGAATATCTGAAGGAAGAGTGATCCAGACAGGGAGAAGACAATGTGAAAGTCCATAAGGTAGGAGCTTTCCTGACATGTAACAGCAAGGAATCTAGTGTTGCTTAAGATGAATGAGTGAGGGTAAGATGAATTGGTCAGAGAAGGCATTGTAAGCCAGATTGTAGGCTATTGTAATGAGAATTTATTACAATATTTTGAATAAAGATGTGACATAACTCACATTTTAACAAAATCACTGAGGTAGATCAGATTGCAGGATAGTACCCAGTAATCCCCGCCTCTTAGTATTAATGCCTTTGTGAATTTTCCCTCCTACATTCTATCAGGGTCATATGTGTGACAATATACTACAGCTAAAGTGATGGTATGACAATTCTCTTCCTAAATTTTAAAAGACACTTCGGTTTATCTCTTGCTTTCTTTCTGTTATATGACTAACTCTAAGGAAAGTTAGCTTCCATGCCATGAAGACACATAGGCAATCAATAGAAGTCTCTTGTCATTATCCAGCAAGGAACTGAAAATTCTTTCCAACAGCCATGTAATTGAGCCATAAAATCTCATTTTGTTTCTTAGTTTATTTTTTTTTCTCAATTCAGTGTTATGTTTACATCTATTTGCAATTGGTTTATGTAAATATAGTTCATTACTGCTGGCAACTGTTGCTTTGCTTCCCACGGATTTGTCACCTCTCTTCCCCTAGGTAATGGAGCCACAAAAAGATTACTCGAAGCCGCCCATCTCTTCTGAGCTGTGAGAGACCCCAAAAGGGTTATCTCCCGGAACCCTCAAGAGTGAGGCATTCCTTGCTTTGTGAAATTAACCATGAATTGGGGTTCTCTCCCCACATTTATTTTCCAGACCAGGAAGTTACACAAAAAGAACAAAGGTGGGGTAATAGTTTAACAATAGAGGCTGGTAACAAGCAAAGTGACATTCCATACTGCAATTTGCAAAAGGTTAATTCGATCAACCAATGAAACCTTGATCTTAGCAAACACTGTTTTTTACTACAGCAATTTACCAGTATCTTTACATATCAGTCAAGTAATTGGTCTGTCCTTGAGCCAGCAACCTTGCTGTGCTACAATTCTTTATCTTACAACAGAGACTTTTAGCCTGGGGAAAGTTCCCTGTCTTTTGCAAGGTTAACATTTTATATGTACTTTTAAGAAGTTAAGCTAAACCTGAAACTGCAGGGCTTTGGAGGCTCTGTGAAAGACATTTGCTTTATAAATATTGGTATATTCCACATCTCCCCCATTTTATTTATTTAATTAAAAGAAGATACTGGGATGTTGCTGTAGGGAAAAACAGTGTTTGCTAAGATCAAGCTTTTGTTGGTAGATTGACTTAAATCTTTCACAAATTGCATTATGGAATGGCACTTTGCTTGTTACCAGTCTCTATTGTTAAACTATTACCCCACCTATGTTCTTTTTCTGTAACTTCCTGATCTGGAAAATAAATGTGGGGAGAGAACCCCAATTCATGGTTAATTTCACCATGGAAAGGAAGGAATGCCTCACTCTTGAGGGTTCTGGGAGATTAACCCCTTCGGGGTCTCTCACTGCTCGGAAGAGATGGGCCTTGAGTAATCCTTTTGTGGCTCCATCACCCAGGGGAGGAGAGGTGATAAATCTGTGGGAGGCAAAGCAACAGCAACTGCCTAATATTGTATCATATCCTTACACCATATTTTACTTACATGTTTCCTGAGTTACCAACACCTTGCTTTCTATCAAGGAACAGTTCTTTGTGGCATAAAACTTGGCATCTTCAGTTTCATAAGTTTCATAAGTAGTCTGCCTAAATTTCAAAGAATGACAGTTGAAACCTGTGCCCTAAGAAATGAGCCAAAATATCTGTTTTTTTTTTTCTTTAAAACTCAGATGCATACACCCTCAAACACTCTCAAATATTTTGCTTCTCTGGGTGTAGTTCAGTGAATCTCTATGTTCAGCAAATTTCCTGCATGACCATGATGCACATGAGAATTTTAAAAAACTCTGGTTATGTCCTGTAACTTTTTGCCTCATTTTGTGTCTGACAGCCACTGTTTCCCATAGATGAAGTCCCTTGGTTTCCACCTTTAGTCAAACTAATGTTTGTGAACCACTAGTACAGTGATTTTAAAACCTGTCTGTACATTAGATTCAACTGTGAAGCTTTTCGATAATGCCTTGGACCCACCTTCACATATTCATTTTAATAAGGCAGTGGTTCTCAGCCTTAATGCACATTAAGTACCTGAGGTGGCTTGAGAAATCCAGATGCCTGGGTCTCATACATGAGTATTGATTTAATAGATTTGACTTGTGTCCTGGACATTGGAACTTTTCTAAGCCCCCCAAATAATTTTCACCTGCAGCAAAGTTTAAAAACATCTGGCCTTGGATGAGACCTAGGATTTGGAATAGTAAAACAAATAAGCAAAGATAACTCCCCACTTGGATAGAGACCCTCTAGGCTAGTCCAAGAGTTCTCTGCACATGACTTCTCACCTAAGATTTTCATTCTATTGTCTGTTTTTAATTAGTTCCACTTCTTGAAGAATTTCATCTCCTATGTCCTCCAGAAAATTTAGTATTATTGGTTCAAATTTCCCCTAGCAATATTAACAAGTGGTATTTTAAACATATTATAAAATTTTTTCTAGGACATACTTGATCCTTGGTAATGTTTGCTTTCTTAAGATTCTATAATTTTATCTTTCTACTTATTTTTACTTTTTAATGACTAACAAAGCAATATACCTTAGTATAAGACAGTCTAGGTGCCTTCCCCATTTGACTCCAAAGAGGCTCACCTAATGCCAGAAAACTCTTTCCTTTCCAAAGAACAACCCGTGTCTTTAGGATTCATGAGCATGCCTTCTGGGTTTGTGGGCCATGGCATATTGCAAAGATGAATTCTAGAAACATAACCGAGTTTCTGTGGTTTTCTTATTTAGACCTGAAGTATGCATTAGACAGCTTTTAGCAAGACTCCTTTAATTTTTTATGCCAAACGTAAATACAAAAACAGTGATAGTCTTGTAGTAGCTATTATTATTAGCATTTTTTGCCCTCTCTGTGCATTTTTCTTACTTCTTCTAATAACAGTTAAACATTGTCTTTAAGGCACTTATGGTCTACTAGGATTTGCATTGCTCTACACACTTTCCACAAATTTCCATCCCTACCACAACACATGACCCAGGATAAGCCAATAATTGCATTCCTTTCTTGGGTACAATCCTGCTCCAAGAGTGGATACTGGTCAGAGAGAGCTATTCAGTATCTTCCCCAGGATTCAGAAATTGGAAGAAAGGAGTCTTTCCACTAGATTAACCAAGTTAGGAGGATGTGAGTCTAGTGTTGTCTGTAGCAATCTTACCCATCAAATGTAGAACACTTCTCAACAGAATTCAACTAAGCAGAGATATGATGAGAGAAAAATATTTGAACTTCTAGACTCAGCATCTCAAACATTTACTTCTCAGTTTATGAGCCAATAAGTCCCCATTTTTGTGTAAGCTAATTCAGTTTGAGTTGGGTTTCTATCAGTTGTAGTAGAAATTCTTACTAATTCAACCAGTTTCTAAGGAAATTGGCCAGTAGCAATGGATTTTACTTTATGTTTAGAGTGCTCCATTTGTGATAATACCAAACTAACTGATTAAAATCATTTGGGAAGTGTTAATTTGAAACATATGAAATCTTCATTTTGTAGGTCAAAAATTGTCAAATATTGGCAATTTAATTTTATTTAACCTAATGTAATTCTTAGATTAATAGAAAAAAAGCTGTTTCACTTGGGTTAAGCTGAAGTCATCACCCTGAGCATGTAAGGCCACAATTTTTGTCCTCTTGGAAGCCTCTGTTGAAGTCTATTGCATGTAGGAAAATAGCCTAAGTGGTTCAATTTCAAGGATAGCTTAACAAGTGTTGCTTGACTAACTTGTGGTGTGGTGACCCCTGAAAGTGCACTTTCCCGAGGGTGACTTCTCAAGATGGTGGCTGGTCACCTTGTTTGTTTTACTTCTTGGTTCTTCTTCTTCTTCAGGACTTCTGGCAGGCCTTTTTCATAGGCTTGTCCTGGGCCCACCCCTATCCGCCGGAGGGAAGGGGACAATAAACATCTTATAAGTAAGTAATAAAACAGCCCATGTTCAGGAAGATTGTACATCCCATAGTACTCAGTCAATGAGGAACTGGGAGAGGGACTTGCGCACTAGGGAACAAATTGCTCAGTGTAACCGTTTCAGGTGTGCCTGTTCATCAGACACCTGATATTGCAAGACTGCCATTAAAGCCTCACTTTGCTGTACCTCGTGTCTCTGTGTCCATCTTTTGGTATTGGACGGGTGAGGGCATTTCTTACATTGCATAATATTGAAAGGACTTAAATCTAAGGTTGACTGCATAGGTGGCTTCATCTCTATGGTCATATCCAATCTATCCTGAAAGAAAATATATATATTCTTGTGAACCAAATGATTCTGGCAAACACAAGAGATTTTCAAAGAATTGATCATCCATCTCAGCCTAGCTCTTAACTACTAGAACCTTGGCTGATGATATTCTTACTTCATTCATTAATTCAATGACTATTTATTAACCAAATGCTATGTACTAGGCTCTGCATTGGATTTATATCAATCAACCATATAGACAAAACTTCATGCCTTCCTGGAACTCATATTTTACTGGGGGGAAGAAGACAATAAACAACAAACTCAATTATAGGATACGTTAGAAGCTCTTAAGTATCATGGGCAAGAATAATGCAGAAAAATGAGTAGGAAATGCGGAGTGATTTACAATTCTATGTTGGAGATGGTGGAATAGTCACGGAAAACTTCACTGAGAGGGTGCCTTTTAGGAAAAACCCTGATTTGAGGTAAAAAAGCAAGCCATATAGACATCTGAGGGAGGAGTGTTTTGAGAGAGAAAACAGGAAGATCAAAGTCCCTGATATAGCTGTGTGACTAGTATTTTCAAAGAACAGGAAAGAAGCCAGTGTGGCTAGAGGACAGTGACAGAGGTAAAGAATTGAGAGGAAAGAAAGGCAGACAGGTCACAGGAGGCCAGATCTGTGGCTCATAGCTATTACAAAGATTAAGTGTTCACTTGAGAGAGATGGGGGCCCTTTGAGCATCTTGAGTAGAGTAATGGTGTGATCTGACTAATGTTTTAACAGAATCACTGTGGCTGATCCGTTGAGAACATACTGAAAGGAGACATGGTTTGAAGCAGATATATGGCTACAACAATAATTCAGGTTAGAGATGAGGGTAGCTTGGATCAGGGTGGTTAACAGTGGAAGTGGTGAGAAGTTATGGGGTTCTGGTTATAATTTGAATATTAGTCTGTATCTGACTAGTTCTTTACTAACTGCTTAATTGAGAAAACTGTTTCATCTGTGAAGTCTGTTCAGGTGACATTCTCACTACAAAGAAGAAAATAGTAATAATAATAATCGTGTTCTTTCATAATTTTCCTTTTTTTTTTTCTTTTTTTTTTTTTTTTTTTTTGTCCTTTTTGAGACCGGCTGCACCGCACTCAGCCAGTGAGCGCACCGGCCATCCCAATATAGGATCTGAACCCGTGGCGGGAGCGCTGCTTCACTCCCAGCGCCCTACTCTCCTGAGTGCGCAGAGGGGCCGGCCCCATGACTTTCCTTTAATTTTTTTTTTTTCTCAGCTAAGGACATTAGTTTTCTGGCTGTCATTGTCAAATATCAATTCCTGAAGCCTATACTCTATCCTCATAATAAGGAGACTAGGAAATCATTTATTACATACTGGTCAAATATAATCAATCCTTTATAAATAAAAAAAAAAAATTCCTAGTGTCATCTGATGAAGTCTTACTAAATGCTAGTTTGATTCATTATAGTCTATTTTTAAAGGCAAAGTCATTTGACATTTTTCCAAATAGTTTTTTAGATTAAACAGGTATAGGGGAAGGGTCAAAATGATGAAGTGCTGAGTGAAGGGCTAAAGGGATATACTCAAGGGAATTTTCTTCTAAACTGTTGCCTCTGGGCCTGATTACTTGGTTCCAATTGAATTATTTTATGTAGTGTGCTAATGTTTTTAGAATTGCATACTCTATTTAAAACTATTTTGTGTTTTTGAAAGCATTTTCTCTGCACAATACAACCTCCAGGGTGTGTGTTTACCTGCTAAAAAACTCACCCAAGGTGTGTATGTATTGGCAGACAAGCCCATACCCTGGGGTGTGTTATTGCTTGCATAATTAGCCATCAATTATCACCAGTTACATTTGCACCTGTTCCATTTGCAATTCTTTGGAATTTCATGCTTGCCCAATTAGCATGTTCTGAACTTTCTCCCACTTGTAAGAAAGTGGGAAAATAATCCCTTTTTTGAGGATACTCTGCTTAAGCAGGGTCTCCAAAACAACCATCTGAGAAGGAAATATTTTAGCCAAACCACTTTAAAGATATTGTGAAAATATTAGTGCGTCCAAAAACAACTAAATTACTTACAGTCATAGGTTTTTAGAGTTTTAAAGGGCTGTTGAGATGGTTTCATTTTACTAAGGAAGAAAATAAGCCCTGGAATGGGAGTGTGACTTTTCCAAGGTCCTACACTGTGTTAGCGTCATAGCCAGTGACAGAGCCCATGAGTTCCTAGCTTAGGTTTGTTTCTATTCTAGCATGTGGTTAAAATTCATCTTTTACTTTAAGAGTAAATTCAAGACTTGGTTTGTTTTGAATATTCAGACTTACGAGATTAGGTGGCACATTTCAAACCATCCGCTTCTCATTTCAGCTACACCAGTTGCTGATTATACCAGGACTAGAATAAATGTTCTTGCACGTGAATATTTTTGTGCTGTCTCTAGTTATTTTGAAAGCTTTGGGAGGCATATCTCTTGGGCAATATTATAATTAGTAAATTGGGACCTCTCTTGGGTCTTCCAACTCGAGGTGGTCTTCCATGTTTTTCACGTTGTCTGTGATTGGTTGCAGTTTGTAAAGACTGGTTGTATATGAAGACTTCTACTAAGTTTGCTAAATAACAGCTATAATTTCCAAGTTGCATTGACAGATTAGGTTACTTTGTCCAAAATCCATAAATGTTAACGTAATATTAGTGCAAATTTTATTGGAAAAAAGAGTTAAAGATAAATTATGCTTCTGACCTTTGTATTTTACTACTTATAAAAGTTATCCTCCTGAATCTTTATAGATTTTAGTCTGCATTTGACTGTACGGATCCTTAATAGCTAGCCTATTTTGGCTTTTTTATACACTTTGTTTGACAGAGCCCACCCTCCAAAGGGTGAATATATATGCAACATGCTTAGGAAAAAGTTATGACTGGTGTCAAAGGACAACAGTTTAACAGATATTCTTTCACATACCTTTTCCTGCAGGAATTTCAGCTACAGTTATTACTTTCAGTTCTAGTGATTACATTCTACAGAAATTTTTTCCTTTACAAAAGTTTTCTCTCACAGCAAAGAATGCACAAAAACTTGTTCAAAGAGGCTTCAATTTGGTAGTTAAAATCTTAGTAATTGGATGGTTAAGGTGACGATTTAATGACTAGAGAATTATATTAAGGAGTCAAGAAACCATCCTTCTTTCCAGATCTACCGTGTATGAGCTGTACTCCCTGAATCAGTGAGAAGTACTGTTGAGAACATAGATTTTGAAATTATGTCTACTTTGTAAAGTTTATTGTAAGGATTAAATAATTTATACAAATAGGTCAGCACTTAGGAATCCATCATTATTATAAAGAGAAGCTAGGAAAGCATGCACAGGACTGGATTCTGAAAATGCTGGATCACAGGAGCAGAAACTAAGGTTAGATAAAGAAGAGTTTATTAATTTGAGAATACCCTCCCATGATACAGAATTTATTATCTACACAAGAATCCCAGAATACTGTGAGGAAATGCTGCTGGGAAGGCTCCTAGACAACAAAAATAAAAAGTCACTCTACAAAAAAGGAGGTTGAAAGTCCAGAATTGCCCTTGAAGACATCCAAGGAAAGATTAAACAGCTCAAAAAAAAAAAAAAAAAAAGACGTTCTAGATATACTATACAGGGCAGGAAAACATACCAGATGATCATGTCCCACTGGAGATCAGAAGTATATGTCATTTACCAGAGCAATAAGAACAGCAGCAGTGAAAGTCTGCAGCATAACTACAAAGTTCAGTGAGGGTGAAAATTTTAGGCCCAGGTGGATGATAGAAGTTGCTATTGCAAAACTGGGCTCATTGATGATAATAAGATAATAGGATCCTGAAAAGAAAAAAATCGAGGTCACATGGTGGTGAAAGTCTTACAATGAGTGTTAATGATGGCAGCCAAGTGATTCTGACCCTCAGAAAGTTAAGGTTATGGTTAATGGAGTATATCCTTAGATGCAAAACTGATGTGCAGCCAACACAGGTATTAGTCCTCGATCTATACAAGAAGATAAAATTTAATTACAGATAGCCCACCTATCTAGAACTAAGGGTATTTGCCCTGACTCTTGCTCTGTTTCCTGATTGAACCTGTTATTAGACCTGTAGAACCCATGGCCTGAAGAAGAAACCAGATCCCCAGGGTAAGGACTCTGCAATGCCATACCAAGTACACATGGAAACAATTATCTCATTACCTGTGCTATGGGAAAATGTCTTTTTTATTCCGATATAAATGGTTACATTTGTTTCCTAGTAGTTTTCAACTCTATTTAAATGTCCAATTGATCTACATTTTATTTTCATGCTGTCTTTGTAAAATTTGGCTATTAGGGATGCACAGCATTTAAAATAGAAGATTGATTACTATATAGTATTTATTATACTATAAACATTACTATTTATTATACTGGAAAGCTCCAATTCTCACCTCTGATTCTTAGCAATAGCCAAATACACAAAAATAAATACATACTTGCAAACACACATATTCTTAACTACAGATATAGAAGCTATAATTATTTTTAATTATTTGAGTGCACTATGTACAACCTTTTAAATTTGAATAACTAGATCAAGTAATAATTTTCTAAAAAATACAATTTAACAAAATATTCTCAGGAAGAAGTAGCATATGTGAATTGACATACAAACATATACAAAGTTTAAAAGGCAGTCAAATATCCTTCCGTCCCACTGTCCAAAGCATACAAGCCCATATGTACTTAAGGAAGTTTCCACCAATCATTCAAAGAACAATAATTTTCTTCAAACTGTTCCAGATTTTAAGAACAATATGTGAGACAATCCAACTCATTTTTTGAAGCCAGCATAATCCTCATATTAGAACTAAAAAGGATAGCACGTGAAAATATAGCTATGGGCCAAACTCATGAACATAAAAGGAAAAAACAACAAAATATAACTAATTGAATTCAGCAATATATTAAAAAATATGCTATAACGAAGTAAGAATCACCTCATAATGCAAGGATTTGTTAAATATTATAAAATTTAATTAAGCAATTTGTTCTATTAATAAACAATAAGAATAAAGATATTTGATCCTCTACAAAGATGAAAAACTAGAAAGTGCTTGATAATATTCAACATCCAATAATATTTTTTTTTTTTTAAAAGGAACTCTTAGCAAAGTAGCAAGAGAAGGAAATGTACCTAGCAATAAAGGTGTCATCAGTTAAAACAGACTAGAAAAAAACTAATGATGTAGAAGATTTGAACATTTAACAAACTTGACTTCATACATACACACACAAGTATACATGAGAGAAAGGAGAGAACTTTTTGTCCCCAAAATAAAAAAAATGCAAATTATTTACAATCACAAATGATACATTTATGAAAAATTGATCACTTAATAATAGGCTGATAAGGTCTATTTTAGAAGGATACCAAATTGTTCCCACTGCTGTTGGCCATGGAAATTGATAAAGCCACTTCAGGAAACTGCTTAGCATTATTTTGAATTGATGAACATTTGCACATTCTAATTCCAAGAAACTTCACTTCCAGGTGCATCCCCAAGATAAAAGCTTGTAGTTGTAGACCAAAAGACATGGACAAAATGTTACCAGCATAGCTGTGCTTAATATTAAAAAAAGGAAACAACCAAACTGCACAGTGATAGAAGAGTAGATAAATAAGTGGCTGAATTTAAGGGACAAAATATTATACAACAAATACCATAAGTTAACTAGAGCTACATTCATGTGTGCATGCGTGAGTGTGTGTGTGTGTGTATTATATATGCAAGTCGTCTTCAAAAAGTTCATGGAAAGATTAATATTATTTTTAATTCTATTTTTCCATGAACTTTTTGAAATATCCGTATACACACACACTCACACACATACACTCATATATCTTCCTTATGCATCAGCATTAACAGATTAACAGCCTGTAGAATTTAATATCTAAAAATCCCTGTAATAAATAAAAAATAAATAAAAATCTAGGAAATGAGGAAGTGTGAGGCCTTTACAGAGATAATTACAATACTTCACCGAAGAACATAAAAAAAAAAAAAAATACACCAGGGAATGGAGAGAAATGCATTCACTGGTGGGTTGGTAGAGTTGGTACTGTAAAGTTGTCAGTTCTCTCTGAGTTAATCTTTAAATTCACTCAGACCCACTCAAAATTATTACAGGATTTTTTCATTACAATGTACAAACCGATTCTAAAATCTATACAAAGTAGAACATTTCAAAGAAGAGTCAGAACACGGCCTTTAAAGTGAAGAAATTCCTATCACATGCTACAACATGGATGAACCTTGAGAACATTTTGCTAAATGAAATAATCCAGTTAAAAAAACACAAATACTCTATTACTCCCCTTACATGAGGTGCCTAGGGTAGTCAAAAACCATTGAAACAGACAGTAGAATGGTGATTGCTGGAGGGAAAGTGAAGAGACAGAAGGAATACACTCTTCCTGGTATCAACACATATAAACTTAAAGTAAATAAAAGAGTGTAGTAATTGTTCAAGAAGAGAAAAATAGACAGATTATAAAATTTAACATAAAATTAGATGTAAAGTGTGATATAAATATATGTAGGGATTTTGGTCTAATATAAAGGTGCATTTGAATCAGTATAAAAATGTAGTATGTAGTAAAAATGTTGAGGCATTTGGCTATAAAAAAAAGAAATAAATTTCTTTCCTCACATCATTTACAAAAAATGAATTTCAGAAGGGTAAAATATTCAGCACTGAAAGGAAGGTAAAATTATTATCAAAAAATATAGAGAATATGTGTATGATGTTGGATGTTGAGGCTTTTTTAAGCAATACACAAAAAGTGAAGCCTATGAAGATCAATGTTTTCAAATATAATGTCAAGATTAAATACTTTCTATATGACAAAAACATCACAATCAAAATAAAGAGATCAGAAAGAAAATACTTTCACACATACAAAATGTGAGGATTAGCATTAAGAATGCATAAATTCTACTATAAGTTAAAAATAAAAATATAAATATTAAATACAAAAAAAAACACAAAGCATTTTAGTAGAGAATTTATCAAAGAGAAAATACAGGTGGATAATTGAAAAGGTGGTTAATCTTATTGGTAATCTAAAGAACAAACAAATAAACAAACAAAAATAGTGAGATGCCATTTTTCACCTCAGATTGACAAGTTTTTGAAAGTTCAGTAATGTTAAAGTCTTGACCAACGTGAAGAGAATTGGGTTCTCTTTTTAAATGTTGGTGTAAATTAATATTGATATCGACACTTTAAAAGACAGCTACAATGGAAATCTTTTATCCTATGACACAACCTTTTTACTTCTCAAGTTACAGTCTTGAGATATGCTGCCATGTGTGTATTATACTAGATAGAGAGAGATAAAATATAAATAAATGTGTATCATTACATTGAAATAGTGAAATACTAGAAACAATGCATACCATTTGGCATAAGAATTGATAACTTCTGGTACAGCTGCACTATGAAATATGATGCAGCAGTTAAAATGTAAATTAAAATAAAACAAGGTAGATGTATGATAAAGTGAAAATTGGCAACAACATGGATGGACCTTGAAAGAATAATATTAAGTGAAACGAGTCAGGCAGTGAAAAAGAAATACCACATGTTTTCACTTATTGGAGGGAGCTAAAGGTGAATGAATCAATTCACACACATACATACACACACACACACACATACACACACACACACTCTCACACACACACAAAAAAACAAACAACAACAACAACATCAACAACAACAACAAAAAAAACCGGGGGGGGGAGGGGAAGATATAACAACCACAACTTTTTTTTTGAAGTTCTTACAACAAGAAAATGGAGGGGACACACCTGGGTGGGAGGGGGGAGAGGGAGGAGGGAGGGAGGTTTCAGTGATGGGACACAATAAATAACTACATTGTATATTGACAAAATAAAAATAATAAAATAAAAAATAAGTAAAAAAAATAATAATTAAAAAAAAAAAATGAAAAGTTCTCCATGACACTATTATTGACAAAAATAAGTGAAATTAGCATAATGTAAACAAATGCATACATAAAACAGTGCTATATTTTCATCAGTTCATGCAAGTAAATGCACAGTACCATCATCAGCAAGTTCATAAACCCAAATAAAGAGTACATTTCTCTAGGAAATTTATTTTGAGTAACAGGGTACCTCTAGGAAAAGGATTTAGAGTAATAAGGTAGCCAAGGAGGACATTTTTCTGTGGAATTTCACTATTTTATAATATTTTGCAATTTACTTGCATAAATAAAAAATAATCTAAATTAAAGGAACTAAACAAATCAGGTTCTTTCTATTTCAATATTTTCAGACAGGGAATAAGGGATGGGAATGGTCTCATATCTGACACTTTGAAAGAATGCGCCTCTTAGACCACGTATCCTGAAGTATTTTGGGAAATGTGTCTCTGAGGTTTTATCCTACTCCAGTTTTTACCATGATTATTAGTTTGCTCAACTTTTAAATGTAGGAGAGGATTGGTAATTTTATCAGAAAACGCTCAACTGTATTGATACTTTCAAAGGTACTATAATAACACTGCAATATCTGGAAATTATTATGGTTATATATACATATAATTATGGTAATATAATATGGACTCTGTAGTCAGATGGATTTGAATCACTGGCTCTGCCTCTTTCTAGTTGTGTGATCACTGTAAAATCATGTAACCTTTCTATTTGCCTCCTATGTAAGATGAGGGTAACATTATCAACTTTAAAATCATGTGAGCATGAGACAAGTGTTTGCAAAGTGCGTCACAGTGCTTTACAATTATTATTATTATATTGAAAGTTCAGTCTTTTTTTCTTGATTTTGCATTTCAGATGTATGTGTAAGGTGTTAATGATTTCAAAAGAATTACATCCAAGTAAACCAAGGTGTAATTAACAACTTTCGGGTTTTTTTTTTTCTAATCCATTGTCTAAGCTCCTTTCATCAAAATCCATTGAGTTGAATATTAAACTAACCTACTCTCATTCTTCTTTATTTCCTAATGCAAACATTTATGGCTGTGGATTTTTCTCTATCATGCTGGCCATACTCATTAAGATTTGATTTGTAGAATTATTTTATAAATTATATGGAATTGCAGATTCAATATCTTTAAATTTTCTTTTGGCTCAATTGTAGTTTAGGGATAAGTTTTTATTTTTAACTTTATAAGTGCTACGGTTTAAATGTGTCTCTCAAAAGTTCATGTATTTGTATTGGAGCTTGTTTCCAAGTGTGGCAGTGTTGAAAGGTGGGGCCTTTAAGAAGTGATTGGATCATGAGGTCTATTTTCTCATGAACAGATTAAGTCATTCATAGAGTAATGAATTAATGGTTTAATGGTTATCATGGGATTGGACTGCTGGCTTTCTAAGGAGAGTAGGCGAGCACGTTAACAAGCGCTCTTGCCTAGCCCTCGTTATGTGATACCCTGTGATGCCACGGGACTCTGTACAGAATCTCCACCAAGAAGAAGGATCTCACCAGATGTACGCATTGGACCTTGGACTTCCTGGACTCCAAAATTGTAAAAAAAAAAAAAAATTAATTTCTTTAAAAATTACCCAGTCTTAGGTAATCTGTTATGAGCGACAGAAAACAGACTAATTCAATAATTGGATTTAAATCTAAATCAAATATTAAACCAATGTCAAGTTCTAACTTTGATGCATTTTGTTTAGAGAATGTACATGATCTTCTTACTTTGTAATCTTTACAATATATTGAGATTATGTTTGATTTTCAATGTGATCCATTTAATTTAAAGTAGACTTAATTGGGTTTTTTTTCCATTTTATTAAATTTGATTTCTTCTTTTAAACATTTACTTGTACATATTTGTGGGGTACAGCGTGTTGTTTCAATACATGCATATACTGCACAATTATTCACTTAGGGTAGGTAGTACAACACTTCTACTGCCCCCGAGCCCCCTCCCCTCCTAGCCTCTGGTAACCATTATTCTACTTTCTACTTCTATGACAACCACTTTTTAAATTTTTATCTTTAGATTCCACATATCGGTGAGATCATGCAGTATTTATCTTTCCGTGGCTCACTTACTTCACTTAACATGATGGTTTTCCGTTCTATCCATATTGCTACAACTGATAGGATGTCATTTCTTTTTATAGCCATTTCTATTCTATTGTCTATACCACAGTTTTTTTTTTTTTTTTTTTTTTTTTTTTTTCTCCAATCATCCATTGATGGACATTTAGGTTGATTCTTAATTGACATATAAAAATTGAATATATTTTTGGATACATTATTATATTTGGGAACTGTGTACAATGTGTAATGATCAAATCAGGGTAATTAGCAAATTCATCACCTCAAACATTCATCATTTCTTTCTACAGAACATTGAAAATCCTCTCTACTAGCTATTTGAAATTATACAATAAATTGCTGTTAACTGTAGTCCCCCTACACTGCTACAGAACATTAGAATTTATTCTTCCTATCTAGGTAAAATTTTGTGTCCATTTTAATTTTTAGAGTAATTTTTAGGATCACAGCAAGACTGAGTCGAAGTTACACATTCCCTGTATACCCACTTTCCCACAACCCCAGCCTCCTCCACTATCAAAATTCTGCACCAGCATGGTAGTTTGTTGCAGTAGGTGAACCTACATTGGCACATCTTTACCACCTAAACACCGGAGATTACATCATTGCTCACCCTTGGTATTGTACATTCTATGGGTTTTGACATGCAACCACTATTACAGTATCATACAGAGTACTTTTCACTGCTGTAAAAAGAAACAAACAAACATCTAGTCTCCTTCTCTCTATCCCTTCCTCCCCCCATCCCCTGGCAACAACCGATTCTTTTAATGTCTCCATATTTTCTCCTTTCTTAGAATGTCACATAGTTGGAGTTATAGAGTATGTAGCCTTATCAGATTTGGTTTTATTTAGTAATATACATTTAAAGTTCTTTCATGTTTTCTCATGGCTTGATAGCTTATTTCTTTCTAGTACTGAATAATATTTCATTGTTGGGATGTACCATAGTTATCAATTCACCAATTATAGACACATTGGTGGCTTCCAAGTTTTGGCAATTGTGAATAAAGTTCTTATAGATGTTTGTGTCATGATTTTTTTGTGGAAAATGTTTTAAACTAATTTGGGTAAATACCATAGAGCATGATCACTGGATCATATAGTAAAACTATGTTTAATTTTGTAAAAAATTGTCAAACTGTCTTCTAAAATAACCTGTACCATTTTGCATTCCCAACAATGAATGAGAGCTCCTGTTGCTCTACATCCTTTACAGCATTTGAAATTGTCAGTGTTTGGGATTTTATCTATTCTGATAAGTATGTAGTGATATCTCATTGTTGTTTTAATTTACAATTCCCTAATGACATACAATGTGGAGCATCTTTCCATATGCTATTTGCCATCCATACATATTCTTTGGTGAGGTTTCTGTTTAGGTCTTTGACCCATATTTTAATTGGTAGTTCATGTTCTTATTGTTGAGTTTTAAGAATTGTTTGCATATTTCAAAAGGCAGGGATATTCACCACTGTATTAATGAGGACACACCTCTTTGCATATTTTGAATAATAGTCCTTTATCTGATAAGTTTTTTGCAAATATTTCCTCCCAGTTTGTGGCTTATTTTCTCATTCTCTTGACAATGTCTTTCATAAAGAAGAATTTTTTTAATTTTAATGAAGTCCAGCTTATCTATTATTTATTTCATGTATCATGACTTTGGTGTTGTGTCTATCACCATATGTGAGGTCATCTAGATTTTCTTCTATGCTATCTTCCGGGGCTTTTATGATTTGTATTTTATGTTTAGGCATATTATCTATATTGAGTTACTTTTTGTGAAGGGTTTAAGGACTGTGTATAGATTGATTTTTTTTTGCATATGATTTTTTTTCCAGCAACATTTGTTGAAAAGATTATTTTTATTCTATTGCCTTCATTCCCTAGTCAAAGACCAGTTGACTATATTTATGTGGTCTATTTCTGGATTTTATATTCTGTTCCCTTGATCTATTTTTCTGTTCTTTTGTCAATACAACACTGTCTTGATTAATGTAGATTTAAAGTGAGTCATGAAGATGAATATTGTCAGTCTTCTGACTTTTCTTATCCCTCAATATTGAGTTGACTATTTCAGGTTTTCCTTTCTCCATATTAACATTAGAATCAGTTCATCAATATCTACAAAATAATTTACTGGGATTTTGATTGGGATTGTGTTGAATCTATAAATCAGGTTTTGAACAACTGTTATCTTTATGATATTGAGTGTTACTGTACATGATCATTGATTGATTATCTCTCCATTTATTTAGCTCTTTGAATTCTTTCATCACTTAGTGGTTTTTCTCATATTTATACCTAAGTATTTCATTTTGGGGGATGATAATGGAAATAGTAACGTGTTTTTAAATTCAGATTTATTTTGTTCATTGCTGGGATATAGGAGAACAATTGACTTTTGTATATTAACCTTGTATCCTGCAACCTTGTGATAATTGCTTTTTAGTCCCATGATGTTTTTTCTTTTCTTTTTCTTTTTTCTTGTCAGTTATTTTAGGTTTTCTACATAGACAATTGTGTCATCTGCAAACAGTTTTATTCCTTTCTTGTCTATAATAATGCTTTTATTTCCTTTACTTTTCTTATTGCATTAGCAAAGACTTCCAGTGTGATTTTGAAAAGTGGTGACAGGAGACTTCTTTGCCCTACTCCTTATCTTAGTGGGAAAACTTCTAGTTTATCACCATTAAGACAATTCTCACCATTAAGTCTAATATTAGCTTTAGGTTTTCTTTGTTTGTTTAGGAAATATTCTTTATCAAGTTGAGAAAGTCCCCCTGTATTCTTAGTTTTCTGAGAGTTTTTTTTCATGAATGGGTGTTGGGTTTTGTCAAATGCTTTTCCTGCATATATAATATTGTCATGTGATTTTTCTTCTTTAGACTATTGATGTACTGGGTTACATTTTTTGATTCTCAAATGTTGAACCAGCCAAGAATAGCTGGGATAAATCTCGTTTGATCATGGTGTATAATATTTTATACATTGTTGGATTTAATTTGCTAATATTTTGTTGAGGATTTTTGCATCTAAGTTTACAAGAACTATTGTTCTACAGCTGTCTTTTCTTGTAAATTCTTTGTCTCATATTAGTATGATAGTAATGCTTGTCCCCTAAATTGATTTACGGAGTTTTCTTTTTTTCTTCTTTTGGGGAAAGACTTTAGAAAACTGATGTAATTTATTTTTTAAATGTTTGGTATAGTGCACCAATTACCCCATCTGGATTGGTGCTTTCTCTTTTGGAGGGATACTAATTATTGAGTCAATTTATTTAGTATATATAGACCTATTCAAATTGTCTGTTTATTCTTGTGTGGGTTTTGACAGATTGAATCTTTCAAGGAATTGCCCATTTCATCTAGGTTATCAAATTTTTGAGCATATATTGTTGATAATATGCCTTAATTTTATTGAAATGTCTACAGGGACTGTAGTGATGTCCTCTCTTTCATTTTGATAATAGTAATTTGTGACTTTTTTTATTGTTTAGCCAGGCTAGATGCTTTTTGATTTTTATTGATATTTTCAAAGAAACAGCTTTTGCTTATTTTCTCTATTGATTTCCTGTTTTCAATTTTATTGATTTCTTTCATAATTTTTATTAGTTCTTTTCTTCTGCTTACTATGGAATTAATTTACTATTATTTTTTAGTGTCCTAAGGTGGAAGCTTATATTATAGATATTACATATTTTTTTCTTTTCTAATGTATAGATGCTGCAAGTTTCCCTGTAATCATTATTTTCACAGCATTCCACAAATATTGATACGTTATATTTTCATTTTCACTTTGATCAAAATATTTTTAAAATTTCCCTTGATATTTCTTCTTTCACCCATGTGCTATTTAGATCTGTGTCATTTAATCTCCAAGTATTTTGAGATTTTCCTATGATTTTCTATTACCGATTTTCAGTTTAGTTTCATTGTGGTCTGAGAGAAGACATTGTATAACTTTCAGTCTTTTAAATTTGTTAAGGTGTATTTTATGGCCCAGAATATGGTCTATCTTGGGAAATGTTCCATGTGAGCTTGAGAAGAAGTGTCTTTTACTTCTGTTGTATAAAATAGTCTGTAGATGTTAACTATCCAATTAATCCATGGTACTGTTGAGTTCAGCTGTTTCCTTACTGAATTTCTGCCTGTTGGATCTGTCCATTTCTGATAAAGGGTGTGAAGTCTCCAACTATAATAGTGGATTCATCTATTTTTCATTTGAGTTCTATTAGCTTTTGCTTCATGTATTTTGATGGTCTTTTGTTAGGTACACACATATGGAGGATTGTTTTGTCTTCTTGAAATGACCCATTTTATCAATACGTAATGTCATTTTTTATTCCTGATAACTTTTCTTATTCTGAAGTGTACACTATCTGAAATTAGCATAGCTACTCCTGCTTTATTTTGATTGCTAATAACATAGTATATCTTTTTACATCTGTTTACTTTTAATCAATATATGTATTTATATTTATCTTTTTGACAGTTTTTATCAAAATATAATCTATTATCTATATTTGTAGGGTAAAGATTTGAATATCATTATATTTGTACAATAAGTGGTGATCAAATCAGGATAACTAGTACACTAATGTTCACATACTGTAATCAATCTTTGTGACCTGACCCTTAAACAATTTCTTGCTATCCACCCTCCTATCTTTTCCAGCCTCTGATAACCACAGATTTGTATAATTTTCTCCAAGTATAATTTTCTCCAAGCTCATCCGTGCTCCCGCAAATAGCAAAATTTCATTCATTTTTATGGTGGAGTAATATTCTATTGAGTATATATACCATATTTTACTTCTCTGATCATCTATCAATGGACATTTATGTTGGTTTAAATTCTTCACAATTGTAAGCAGAGCTGCAATAAATGCAGGAGTGCAGTTATCCCATTGAATGATGATGTCCATTCCATTGGGTATATATACCCAGTAGTTGGATTGCTGGATCATATGGTAGTTCTATATGTAGTTGTTTGAGGAACCTGCATACTGTTTTCCATAATGGCTGCACTAATTTATACTCCCACCAACAGTGTAGGAGGATTCACCTTCCCCCACATCCTCACTAGAATTAGTTATTCTCTGTCATTTTAAAAATAGCCATTCTAACTGGGGTGAGATGATATCTTGTGGCTTTTATTTGCATTTCTCTGATGATTAGTGTTGATGAGCCTTTTGTTATCTACCTGTTAGCCATTTGAATGTCTCCCTTTGAAAAATATCTATTCATCTCCTTTGCCCAATTTTTAATTGGGTTATTTATTTTATTACTGTAAAGTTGTTTCAGTTCTTTATATATTTTGGATAAAAATCCCTTGTTGGATGTATAGTTTGCAGATATTTTCTTCCATTCCTTAGGTTGTCCTTCCACACTCTTGATTGTTTACTTTGCTGTGCAAAAGTTATTAGTTGATATAATTCCATTTGTTTATTTTTTCTTTTGCTTCTTATACTATTGGGGTAGTATTCATTAAGTTTTTGCCCAGTCCAACTTCCTGGAGTGTTTCCCTATGTTCTCCTTTAGTAATTTTATGGTTTCAGGTCTTATATTTAAGTCTTTAATACATTTTCAGTTGATTTTGGTATATGGTGAGAGGTACTTTTCCAGTTTCATTTTTCTGCATATGGATGTCCAGCTTTCCCAGCACAATTTACTGAAGAGGCAGTCTTTTCCCCACTGTTTGTTATTGTTGCCTTTGTCAAAGATCAGTTGTCTGTAAGTATGTGGGTTGATTCCTGGGTTTTCCATTCTGTTCCACTGATCCAAGTGTCTGTTTTTATACCAGTACCATAATTTTTGGTTAAAATAGCCTTGAAATATAATTTGAAGTCAGGTAGCATTATGCCTCCTGCTTTATTTATTTATTTATTTATTTATTATGCACAGGATTGTTTGGATATTCAGGGTCTTCTATTACTCCATAAGTTAGGATTTCTTTCTCTTTTACTGTGAAGAATGTCATTGGTATTTTGATGGGAATTGCATTGAATCTTTAGATTGCTTTGGGTAGAGTAGACATTTTCATCATGTTAATTCTTCCCATCCGAGTGCATGGTATGACTTTCCACCTTTTTGTGTCCTCTTTAATTTCTTTCAGTACTGTTTTGTAGTTCTTATTATAGAGACCTTTCACCTCCTTTGTTAAATTGATTCCTTGGTATTTTATTCTTTTGGCTACTATTATAGTTTGTCTTGCTTTCTTGATTTCTATTCCTGCTAGCTCATTACTGGAGTATAAAAAGGCTAATGATTTTGGGGGTGTTGATTTTGTATCCTGAAACATTACTGAAATTGTTAATCAGCTCTAAGATTTTTTTTTAGTAGATTCTTTAGTTTTTTTTCGGTATACAAGACCATGTCATCTGCAAACATGGACAGTTTGACTTCATCTTCCCAATCTAGATGACTTTTATTTCTTTCTCCTGCCTGATTGTTCTGGCTAGTACCTCAAGTACTATGTGAAAAAGAAGAGGTGAGAGTGGGCATCCTCGCCTTGCTCCTGTTCTTAAGGGAAAAATCTTCAGCTTTTCCCGATTCACAATGATACTGGTGGTTGGCTTGTCACAGATGGATTTTATTGTTTTGAGAAAATTTCCTTCTGTAATTATATGCTGCGACTCTTTATCATGAAGCAATTTTGATTTTTTTCAAATGTTTTTCTGCATTTATTAAGATCATCAAATGGTTTTGTGATTAATTTGTTGATATGGTGTATCACATTTATTGACTTCTGTATGTTGAACCATCCTTGCTTCCCAGGAATGAGCATCACTAAATCGTGGTATATAGTGTCTTGTGTGTGCTGTTGTATTCTGATTTCTAATATTTTGTTGAGGTTATTTGCATCTGTTGTTCATCAAGGATATTGGCCTATAATTTTATTTGGTTGTATCTTTACCTGGTTTTGGTATCATGGTGATGCTGACCTCATAGAATGAATTTAGGAGAATGGCTTCTGCTTCAATTTCTTGCGAGAGTTTGAAGAGAAGTCGTATTAATTCTTCCTTAGAGTTTGACCGAATTCAGCTGTAAAGACATCTAAACCTATACTTTTCTTTGCTGATTGATGGAAACTCTATCTGCAGTTGTTTGAGAAACCTCCATACTGTTTTCCACCATGATTGCACTAATTTGCAGACCCACCAACGGTGTTGGAGTGT
Source organism: Galeopterus variegatus (assembly GCF_000696425.1). Taxonomy (NCBI): domain Eukaryota; kingdom Metazoa; phylum Chordata; class Mammalia; order Dermoptera; family Cynocephalidae; genus Galeopterus; species Galeopterus variegatus. Next base: position 883,889 of record NW_007726130.1, on the reverse strand, counting down.
TCCCTTCCCTCCACACCCTCACCAGCATTTGTTATTCACCATCTTTTTGATTATAGCCAGTCTAACTGGGTAGAGTTGGTATCTCAATGTAGTTTTAATTTGCATTTCTTGATGACTAGTGATGTTGAGCATTTTTTCATGTACCTGTTGGCCATTTGTATGTATTCCTTTGAAAATGGTCTATTCAGCTCCTTTGTCAATTTTTTAATTGAGTTATTTGGTTTTTTTACTGTATAGTTGCTCAAGTTCCTTGTATATTCTGGATATTAATCCCTTTTCAGATGTATAGTTAGCAAAAGATTTCTCGCACTCTGTAAGTTGTTGTTTCACTCTGTTGATTGTTTTCTTTGCTGTGCAGAAGCTTTTTAGTTTAATGTATTCCCATTTGTTTATTTTTTCTTTTGCTGCTTTTGCTTATGGGCTCATGTTAACAAATTCTGTGCCCAGACCTAGTTCCTGAAGTGTTTCACCTATATTTTCCCTTAGTAATTTTGCAGTTTCAGGTCTTATACTTGACTCTTTAATCCCTTTTGAGTTGACTATAGTATATGGTGAGAGATGAATATCTAGTTTCATTCTTCTGCATATGGATATCCAGTTTTTCCAGCACCACTTGTAGAAGAGGCAGTCTTTTCCCCAATGTAGATTTTTGTTGCCTTTGTCCAATATTAGATGGCTATAAGCCTGAGGGGTAATTTCTGGGTTCACAATTCTACTCCACTGGTCTGAATGTCTATTTTTATACCAATACCATGCTGTTTTCTTTACAATAGCTTTGTAGTATAATTTGAAGCCAGGTAGTGTTATGCCTCCAGATTTATTCATTTATTTGCTCAGGAAAAATGTGTATACTACCCAAAGCTATCTACAGATTCAAGGCAGTCTCCATCAAAATACCAATGACATTCTTCACAGAAAGGAAAAAACAATCTTACCCTTCATATGGAACAACAAGTGACCCCAAATTACCTCAGTGATTTCTGAGGAGACACATATAATTTTTGTCATTGCTCCTCCATAGGTATGCTTTTTTTTCTTCTGACTGTTTTCAAGATATTTTCCTCATCTTTAATTTTCTGCAGTTTGTATATGATTTGTCTAATACGTGTGTGTGTGTGTGTGTGTGTGTGTGTGTGTGTGTGTGTGTGTGTGTGTGTTTGTATTCAATGTAAGAAATATTTCTTTGGTCTATCCTATTTGGTATTCTCTGAGTTTTCTGGATCTATGGTTTAATGTCTGATATTAATTTTAAGAAACTCTAAGTCATTGTTGCTTCAAATATTTCTTCTATTTCTTTTTGTACTTTTTCTGATTCTGGTATTCCCATAATGCATACTTTATACTTTTTGTAGTTGTCTCACAGTTCTTGGACTTTATGTTATGATTTTCTTCTAGTATTTTTTCACTTTGATTTTGAATTTTGGAAATTTTTGTTGGCATATCCTCAAGCTCAGAGACGTTTTCATCAATTGTGTCCAGGCTACTATTGAACTCATCTGAGATGTTCTTTATTTCTGCTACAGTGTTTTTGATATCTAGCATTTCTTTTTGATTTTTTATGAGAATTTTAATCTCTCTATTTATATAGCCCAACTGTTCTTGCCTACTTTTCTTTTACATATAGAGCCCTTTGCATATTTATTACAGTTGTTTTAAATTCCCAGTCTGACAATTTCAACATCCCAGCCATATTTAAGTGAGATTATGATGCTTACTCTGTCTGTTCACAGTGTGTTTTATGCCCTTTAGTATGTCTTGTAAATTTTTTGGATAGCTAGACATGATGTACTGAGTAAAATGAACTATGGTAAATAGGCCTTTAGTAATGTGGCAAAGTGAGAGAGGGGGAAAGCTTTTTATATTATCATAATTAGGTCTCAGTCTTTTAGTGAGCTATGTCTCTGGATTCTCAGGGGCTTCTCAGTTGCCCTCTGTCCTTAGATGGTTTAGGATGGCTGGAGTGGGCAGGAGTTGGATATTTCCCTCCCCTCAGGTAGATTAGGCTTTGGGGAAAAAATATTTAGGTTCTGGTAATATGGGTTTTATTGAAGGCAATCCTTATTAAGAAGAACAGAATGGTCCAGAGTATTTCAAAATGGTTACATTTCTCCTCCCCTTACAAGAAGTACGAATGGATTTTTCATGAGTATTCACTATGAGATCTCATTGAGCTCCTTGAGGTAAAACTAACAAGTGTTGGAACCCTCTTATAATTGGGTTCCCTGGAGTTTTTAAATCTCAGACTTATCCACACAGAGCCTTCAGCAATTCATCAATTACAGTTTAGGATTTTCTATCGCAGGAATGTTGTCATGAATTATCCTTTATGTCAGTTTCTGCTCCAGTATTTTGTGATTCTTTGTATTTGCCTGTGTGTCTCTTCAATTTAGGGGCAGCAGTTCACCCTGTGACCTAACTTCTCTGACCAGCCAAAGAAGAGTTGTTGATATTTTTGTTTGTTCAGATTTTCACTTGTTGTTAGAATGGAGTGATGGCTTTCTAGCTCCTTACATGCTGGACTGAAAACCATAACGTGATGTGATTCATTTGTATATATGACCTATGTGTAATTAAGATATTTGTATAATCCAAATTCAACTCTGCCTACTTTTCAACAGCATTTTTTATACTTTATTTGTAAGAGTTCTCTGTATATTAATGATATCCATAGTTTGCCATATAGAAAGATGAAGAGAGAGAGAGAATGACAGAGATTGAAAGAGAGAGACAAAAAGACAGAAAGAGAGAGGCAAAGAGTAGTGTGTTTCTCCCAATTTTTTTGTTTGCCTTTTATTTTATTTTGTTTTATTTTTTTGCTTTTTATTCATTTTATTTTTTGCTTGCAACATTTTTATATAATCGGGTATGCAAATTTATCAAATTTTTTCAATTATAGCAGTAATTTTTGAGCAGTGAGCAAGTTGAAATAGGACTGTAAGATGAACAAAACAGAATATCCAAACAGACATGCAGTTTGGAAAGCATATTTATTAATAAAATATTAATGCATTTAGGAAAATTAAAAACACTACACAAACTATTGAATAAAAGTTCAATGCAAATTTCTCATTTGGTAAAAATACAGAAAAAGTGTAAACAATGATGTTTAATAGAAATATGTCATCTATGAAAGCTAAGGAGACTCTGTAATGGGAAGAGAAGATGTTTTAACCTTTTTTATTAAGGGCTAAACGGCTAAGAAAAACTATGACTCTTCCTTTGATTATTTGCTTAGAAAGTTAATCCAGACCCTGAGGTCAAATAACTGTTATACTCATTATGATTTTCTAACTAAAGTATCAGAAACTTAGGTTACACAACATGTTTTTTTAAATTATTTTTATCTATGTATTTGTTTATTTATTTATTATTAATATTCATGAGATACAAATTACCAGAAATTGCTTTTGTACCCTGCGTCGCCACCCAATTATCCCCCAACCTCCCTCCCCCTCTCCCTGTCCCCACAACCACTATGGAAAACAGTATGAAGTTTTCTCACACAACTGCAGATAGATCTTCCATATGACCCAGCAATCCTACTTCTGGGTATATACCCAGAGGAATAGAAATTATCGTGTTGAAGGGATACTTGCACTCCCATGTTCATTGCAGCTGTTTACAGTAGCCAAGATATAGAACCAACCTAAATGTCCATCAACGGATGATTGGATAAGGAAACTGTGGTATATATACACCGTGGAATACTACTCTGCCATAAAAAAAGAATGAAATACTCCCATTTGCAGCAACATGGATCAACCTGGAGAAACTTATGCTGAGTAAAATAAGCAAAGCACGGAGGGATAAATACTACATGTGCTCACTCATACAGGGGAGCTAAGAGAAAAAGAAGGAAGGAAGGAAAGACCACAGTAGTGCAGTGGTCTTACAGAGGGAGGGAACATTCCTAGGGCTACATAACATTTTTTAAAAAAATCATTTTATTGGATAAGTATGGGATATCTCCCAAAATTGTTGACAATGCTGAACATTTAGGGCTCCAAAAAGGGAGGGATTTAATTCTTTTTGTTTATCCTTTTCCTTGATACCTGGAAAATGTGTCATTTTTTCATTCCCCATCAATTCATGTGTCTCGAATAACCATTCTGCTTTCTCTTACATTGGATATAGATTTTAAAATTATAGTATTGTTTTCTGATTTTTTCTGTGTGTGTGTGTGTGTGTGTGTGTGTGTGTGTGTGTGTGTGTGTGTGTGTGTGGGTGTGTGTGTGTGTGTGTGTGGTTAAATTTCAACCAACTCCTCTGCATCTCTGCCATCTTGTCATTATGTTATGGTTTTGTGCTCTTACTTCATGGAAATCATACTTTCTTATACCCTATTAAGAATGCCAATAGGTTCTAAAAATATTGTACTTCTAGTCCTATATTAAATGATTTTCAGAATTACAGTGGATATTTAATGTGAAATAACATTTATTTGATTATATATTGTTTTATCAGAAACCTGAAATACATTTCTCTCTGTTTATTCATCCTAAAACCAAAAGATATCTATATGGATCTAATATTTATCAACAAATAGAGTGTGTGGTGTGTGCTTTCCCTTGGTCCTACTCACTTTCTACATGAATGGTGTTGCCAGATAATTTCAACAGAAATATTGCACTGTAAAATTTTTGGTCTCACGAAAGTAGCAAATCAGCAGAATAATAAATTTTGAAATGCTAAACTAAGAACATTTGCATGCAATGCACAACAGAACATGACTTTACTTGACACAATGCTTAGCTATCACAATCAGATTTAAAATTTACACCTGGCAAACCCTTCACTTGGGTTTTGGTAGAATACCCTTGGCATATTTGTGGCTAGAGGACAGATGGATATACAAAATGCAGGCCTAATTACCACTGCATATTCTTCTGGTTTATCTCAATTATTTTTGCTTTTGTTTTGGCTAATTAAAAATAATTTTAAATTATTTTAATTGACAAATGAAAAATTGTATATATTTATAGTGTGAAAGTGATGTTTTGGTATATGTATGTATTTTGGAATCAAGCTAATTAATATATCCATCACCTCACATACTTAATCATTTTCATAATGAGAACATTTAAAATCTACTGTCTTAGAAATTTTCAAATATACAATTCATTTTTATTTACTATAGTCACCGTGCTGTACAATAGATCTCCAGAACTTGTTCCTCCTGCATAACTGAGACCTCATACCCTTTAATCACCATCTCTTCATATCCCACCACTACCTCCACACCGTGGTAACTACCATTCAACTTTCTGCTTCTGTAAGTTTGATTTTTTGAATTGAGTTTAAACAGAAACCTATTTTCCCATCTCTTTTATCAAAAGCTTTTTATTAAAATATATTGATTGTACATATTTATAGGGTACAAATTTATATTTAAATACATGTATATAATGTGTGATGATCATCACAGGGTAACTAGCATATTCATCATTGCAAAACATAATTGTTTCAAAAGACTAATGAAATAAAAAATTGTGTTTTTTGAGAAGATAAACAAAACATTAGGTAGACTAACCAAGAAAATAAGAGAGAAGACCCAAACAACAAAAATCAGAAATGGAATAGAAGACATTAAAAATAATTACAGATAAATTCAATGAACTCATCATTTTTTTTTAACATGCTAAACCAAACAAGCTCATTCATCTTAACAATCCCCAACATTTGATGACACCAGAGCTCTTTCCCTCTACCTTGTCTATTGGAAATTTACAGGTGATGATAATCATCCTCCAGAAGCAATAAATAGTGACTGCTCCCCTCAACTTCCTGTTCTGTCTTGTGTGGATGATTGTATCTCACTTTGTGGTGAAGACCTAAAATACACAAGGGGAGTAGCATAGTACTATGGCCATCTTCAAAAACAATATCCATGAATATTAGCTTCCAATCATGACAAAGTTCTAAAACCTGACTTGCATCCAACTGTATACAAATAGACAAGTTGACAAAATATATAAAACACCTGTTTTCAGATATTTAAAGACATGCATATCATTAAAGTGACCCCAAAGAAAAGAAACAAAGATATTGAGACCTACAATCACTCAATCTTTCTGCACAAGGGCACATTCTGCACCATTGTGCAATAACGGAGGATCCGAGCATAACACAGATATTTTCTTGAGCTTAGACAGAGATTAGAATTAGGAGAGTCCAAAGTGACTAGAATTTGTGGGCAGAGTCTTGGAAAGTAGGGAAATATATATGCAAAGAGTTCTAAAAATCTGCATCGAGTCCCAACAGGTCTATTGCTGATCATAAATTTGCACATACATAAAGTAAAACTCCAGAAGATTATGCAAACAACAACAACAACAACCAAAAAAAAAAAAAAAAAAACTTGGGAACTTTAAGGTGAACAATTCTGAAAGCTCACATACGAATGGGATCCATTTGAGATTTGACTAGCCAGAGTAGAGAGACTGCAATGGACATCTGATGCATTGAGTAGAGAACTCAGAAGAATCTCACTTCAGTAGTAAGGATACACCAGGCTTAGAGTAAAGGTGACCATAGAGTTTCTCTAAAAGGCTTAAAAATAGTCCTCAAAGAGATCTTTCCCAGACATTTACTCAAGAGAAATGAAAACATATATTCATTCAAAACCTTTTTTACAAATGTTTATAGCAGTTTTGTGTAATTAATGAATATTAGAAATGATAGTAATTTCCATCAACAGGTAGATATCTTGATATGTACATGCAGTTAACACTGCTAAGCAATCAAATAGAATGAACTACTGATACATAAGCATGGTTGAATCTCAGAAACATTATGCTGAATTTAAGAAGCCGAAGACAAAGAGCACTTATTACATGACTCCATTTGTATGAAGTTCAAAAACAGGCAAACTAACTTGGTTGATAAAAATCAGATTAATAACTACCTTTGTGGGGTATTATTAACTAGATGCAGGCAAAGGTGAAATTTCCAGATTGATAGAAATGCTCTATATTTTGATTGTGGGTATAATTACAAAAGTGCATGCATCTGTCAAAATTGAACTAACAGAATACTTAAAATGAGTCCTTTATAATATCTAAGTAAATTATACCTCCATAAGGTTGGTATAAAAAATAAAAAAAATAATAGTATAATGGAGAGATAATTGTACAGGTTCATGGTTGGTACAAACCCTGGACATCTTAGTCACATGTCAGCCAGAGGGACAAGGATAAAGTGTTTTTCTTGAAGTCTTTCAGGTTGCTTATTGTGAGTCTTTACTCAGCTCTGTGGTCTTCGAGTTAATATAAAATAAAACTAAATTATGACAACAGATTGCAGGGTTTTTTTCAAAGGAATTTTTGTGTCTTGTAGTTTTCATGAATATTTTTACTATGTTAGGGAAAGGCTTACTGGTAGGCTACTAGTTAAATGCCATCTTAAAGCAGGAGTGGAGTGTGAGTTGCAAGGATATTCATCTCCACACTTCTTCCACTAGTGAGATTTTCTCTCAGTTCTGATGCTTTTCTCTCAGGTTGACTCCCATATGCTTATCTATTCCTTTTTTTTATTTCTTGCAATCAACATACATTATCCTATATAATTTCTTACCTTCTCATCATCCTCTCTCCACTTGTCATCCCCCATACACATAATAAATCTCACATTAAAGAGTATACATATGAAAATAATCCAATTTGGCTGATATTTTCCATTCAACTAAGCACAAAGTTGCCTCAATGAAAAAACAATTTATGAAGGGTCCATTAGTTGATGGAAAAAAGCTGAAATATCTAATAGAGTGTTTGCTGACACATAATTTAATAGAAAGATCCTGGATTTTAGGGTGTTAGCTTACCTATTTGTAAAAAGAGAAGAATATTTTTGGGTTCATATAATTTTATGTGATATGTTTACTTAGGCCTGATCAATAATCAAATAATATATGCCCCTCAATTTATATGCATATATCTGTGTATATGTGAATATTTAATATATTTTATATTTTATATAAACCCACACATATAAATCTGAATATATATATATTGTAAATATGTGTACAATAGTATTAGAAAATGAACAAAATAAAAGGCTTATCATATAACTCATCAAACTTCAAGGTTGCACACAGAAAATTCCCATAGAGCCAAAAATTGCTTTATTTTATTGAAATGTTTCTAATTTACCATTTTATTTCAACGCATGCATATATCAAGATCATGAAATTTGCAATACGTTAATGAAAGTGTTAGACTACCCTGTACAAGCCACTTGACATCTTAGCACATAATTGATATTGATATAACCTTGCTAAGAAATATAACCTACCAAGGAACATTGAATTCCTGTTCCATTTCCAATTTGGATAACACATGAATATTTGACAGTAATTTTTATAATGAACAGCAAGATTTTTGTTTTGGTTTAGCCGAGCTAAGTATCTGGTCTAATCAGTGGATATTACATTTTAAAACATCGAGCATTACTTAGACATTTGCTGCTATATCAGCTTAAGAGTCTTACTTTTAAAAAATGTATCACAATATTCACGTTGATGATATGTGTAGATTCTGTAGCAAAAATGAAAGCTTCATATAAATAAAACATAAGAAAGATGAATTGAATTTTTTTTAAAAATTATAACTAAACATGATTTATTGCTTTTGTTAGATCTGAGACAACTTATTCATTAGAGAGCAACAAGTGTGCACATCTGTATATTTACATGCTAAAAATAGTTGTTCAAGAAACAAAAGGTTGCTTGGAATACATAACCTCATACTTGTTTAAATTATATGTTTCTGAGTGGAGTATTACGATCTTGTTTTCAAGTACATGTATGTGACTACCTAATTACAAAGCAGAAATTTTAAACATAGTATTTATTTCAAAGCATTGTATCTCAGAATAAAAATGCATTAGAAGCAGTGTCTCTGAGAAAAAAGAGTCAGACATGTTCAGAGGATTGAACACAGTTATCAAGATATTCATCCTCTGTTCTCAATAAGTTTTGTTGTGACCAGAACTAATGCAATGCAGATCAAATGCAACTCTTTCGCTATAAAAATGCTTATGGGATGGTCAGTCCACTAGGAATCATGTCATACTATTTTTATTTTACCTAAGATTCATTATTACTTTAATTAAAAATGATAAATGTGGCAGAGAACAGGACCAGGGTATGCTGTCACATTGTTAATGTCTATCTTCATTATTTCCTGGTCAGCTTTGTCAAGGAGAAGATAAGCTTCAGTGGTGGAGCCTGCTGGTAGGGAAACGTAGCCCAGATGAAGTTCAAAGGGGTTAAGAAACTGGCCTGGATATAGGACTAGAATCTGAGGAGCATGGCCCAACTGCATTAGATCCAAAAGGTGAGATAGACTTGAACTTGTTTCAGCAAGCATTGTGATTTCAGTACTTTTCCAGCATGATCCTAGCTAGTGTCTAGGGAATGGGGGAAGGATGGGGAACAAAAGTGTAGTACACAGAATCCAGCTCTTCAGAAGGAAGATAACAAGAACTAGTTTATTTTTCAGGCTCTAGGCAGGTAGGGTTCAGTTTACAATACCACTGGGAATTATAGGACTTGGTCTAGAAACTATGGAGGTAAAGCCCAGCCATCATAGAGAGTGCACTGATATGTTGGTTATGTAGGCATACAAATATCTGCATGCCCAATCAAGAGAAAAATTTAGATATAGACCCTACTTGGTAGCTTGCTGTGGCTTTGTTTATATGCCTGCTCTCAGAAACCATTTGTGACTGAATGTGTTTGTAGAGGGCATCAGTTCCACCATCTTTGAGAGGTTGGGAGAGACAGAGTATGACAAAGACAGTAGTATCTCATTATGTGTGTCTGTGCTAACAGTGGCATATCTACTGTGTGAAGAGATAATGATATCTACCAGTTCTGAGCCAATCCTTCTGTCACATCACTTAGCTCCAGAAAATGTGGAAAGAAAAATAAAAATGGAGTATTACATGGTATTTTTGGTTAGTTAATAAATATAACAATGCTGCCCATGGTTAATTTTGAATGAAGAAGTAGGTGTCGGCACTTAGCATATACTGATGGCATTTAGTCCATGCAATGTTGAAGATGTTTTGTGGGTTCTGAAAAAGCATGAGATGTCCCTGCATTTAGGATGTTTACTTTGAATTAAAGATGATGAAGCAAATCCCCATACATGTTAACATAAACAATGACAAATCAACATATAAAACCAGCTTTATACACCACAATAAATAAAATGTGGCATAATCAATTATATGGTGTTTCCTTACCTTTGATTTTACTTATGTTTAATGGTTAGATAAAATGCCACAATTATTTTTAGGCCAGTACATACACACTGGAGTCCTAATTAGTCATCACAAGTTGGTTAGTGCCATTTTGACAGCATAAAATCTGGAATCTCAATCTATTTTTAAACAATTTACGTGAATTTAGTCTTTATACTCAGATTTTTGCAATCACAATTGAATTTATAAATGTAATAATAATTTTATTTAATGAAAGTGTGCATGCTTCTTGCATATTTCCCCTCTTTTTAACGTATTCTATGGGAAAATGATAGTGTTTTCATAGCATACCATTTTAATTCTTCTTAAACCCATGTAGCTGGAAAAAATCCTGGTCCCCAGGCCTCATCTTTGGTGCTGCAGAAAAACTTTTTCTCTTACAGATGATATTCAACAAGAATTGACTAAAACTTTTTGTCTATACTGCATTTACAGGATGAAGTGGATCTTATGCCTCTTTTCTTAAAATTGAATGAAAAGAGAAAGCAAAAAATGTTTCCCCACCCACACTCTGAGGCATATATGATTCCAGTCTGTTATGTGGTCTTTGCTATCTAATCCCTTTGTCATTTTATGGACCACTTCATTTGATTTGATTTAAATACAGTGAAGATAATGCACTATCTGGCTCTAATTTTAAGTTGAAGGTCGTCTTTGCAAACTTGCAAATTATGAACAATAGATAACTACAAAAGCATCTTTGCCTTTGAATAGATAATCAATGTCATTTTTCTCAATAAGTAAGCATGGTAAAGATACTGATGAAGATGAGAAGGGAAAAGTCATATGAAAGAAAATGTCATAGTCCAAGTAAATCTTACGTAGAATTATAAAGGAGGAAAGACCATTTGTTGGATAAGAAGGGCAATGTCATTTTGGATGAGACAGATAGCATGAGAGAAGGTAGGACCTAGTGCTCAGAACTGATAGTATCTTGTGATGAGTAGAGATGAAGTTTAGGGTTTACTAAATGGTATTTATAAAGAGTGCTAGGGCACAAAAACTCATCTTTAAGTAAAAGTCATAGGGGAATCAGGCATCTCCTGCTCCTAAGAAAATGGGCACAGTCTTCTCTTCAGCGAGTTCCCAATAGTCTTACTTATAGGCTGGAAGAACTAGGATGAATGTGTTTAATAACTGTCTTGAATTGCTTTGGATGAAGAACCTAATTAGGTTGTGATGGTGTAGGTCATTTGACTCAAAAGTGAATCTGCTTATTCCTAGCAAAAAGCTAAATCTATCCTGAATCTGAATGCCAAGATACTTGATAACCTCTAAACTGTGGCATTCACCTTCAATATAGAAAGTTACGTGTTTTGACGTCTAATTATTTAATTTAATGATAACAATTTATAGAGGTGAAATAAGCCACTGGGAGAAACTCATTTTCTATTGTGGCTGCATTAAATTATATTGAGAATTCTGCTATAATGAGTAAAAAAATACAAGTAAGTACCAGAAAATCAAATAAAGTGTATCTGCATCCCACACTTATATTTATGTTAAAAAATCTATCAACAAAATTAGTAAACAGAACATATTTCTGTCAGGGTGGACACACATTAAGTGGTTTCTGCAAGTGATAGAATACCTTGATTCATGTTCAGAGAGCAGTTCAGGCTGAAATTTTAATTCCTGTGGTGGTAATGACCATTTCACATTCCCTATCAACTTCAATTTTGTAGAGAAAATAATCAAAATGCATGGCATTTCTCTAATTTGCATGGAAGTACAGATGATGACTCCAGCACCAGTGCTCTGTCTGGGCTTTGTATTACATATGGAACATTGACTCATATAAGAAGACCGTGGGGCTCTTACACTCATGCTATTTTCATACTAGACAAAATGAGTTATGCTAATATAAAGACAACTTGACCAGTTCTCAGATCCAGCATTTCTGAAAAAACTGACATTAGTCAAGTGCACATTTTGGGAGAGAAGTAAGCAGTGTCCTAGAGGAAAGAACACAGATGACAAAAATTCTAAACACACATTAGACATTATCTTGCATTGTGTGCTTTGGCCAAGTCACTTTCTGTCAGTTGGCATAATGTTCCAATTGTTTAATTTGTAAAGAAAGAGAATTCAACCACTTGATGATTCTCAAATACAAGTGGCAAGTGGCGGGGGGAGGGGAGAAGAAAAGCAACATGCATTCAAAGAACATATCAGAAAATCCTGGTTGATTTTTTTTTTCAAACTACACATGCTCCTACCCTAACCATACACTTGATCTTTTGATTATAATAAGACATATTATTTATGATAATATGTTGCCTATATTAACAGTACTGAGGCCATAACCTGGTTAAAAACAACTGGACTAGATGGTATATAATAGTTTCTTCAAGGACTAATATTTTATGGATCTACAAAGAGAATGATTGCTTAATCAAACTACTACTAAGTACTTATATCTAAGCATCCTCTTGCTTCATAATATTGTGCTATGAGAACTAAATGCTACTTGTGTATGAAATAACAGTGTTGCAACTGGTATATTTGGTGTGAATAGTAGTTGCCTTCCTTCTATTTAAAACAATACATGAAAAATTTGCTTATACATGGTATGTTCTGTGATGGAATGTATAAGAACAGGTAGCTTCTCCAGAAGGGCCTAGTAAATTGGAAATTACTGTCTGGACATTGAGTTAGCTCCAAGCCCTGTTGATTAATGCTGACATTTAGCAGTTTTCACTGCATTATTTAAAGATGGGGAATGACAATTCTTAAGACCTGTGACATGGAGGCAAACAGCCATGTTACTGCATTTAAGATGACAGTCATTTCTGTTTAGTGAACACCTTTTCCAGACATGACTTCTACCTTATTTATTACACAGGGCATATCCCTGTCATTATTCAGGGGCCAGTTATTTTCTTTTTATGCCACAGAACATTATTATACTTGTTCTTCACAAATTGGAAGGACAACTGATCAGATGAATTTTATTTGATTTGTGTGGCTTCATTTATATGTTTTAGATATACGGTCTACATACATTTGTCACATTGAAGCATATGTGCTTGTATGTACATATTGATTTTTATAAGTTGATGTGTATCTATATTGGGTGAAATGTAAAATGTCACACATACAGTATAGTTATATAATAATAGGAGTAGGAAGTGTTCTTGTGGCCATATTTGAAGAAATTTAATCTGCCACAATTAACATTTTCATGCTCGTTTTTCAGGGGAATAAAGTAAGCCCCCAAAGTGTTTAAGTCACTAGAAAAAGGCATAACTGGAGCTCAAACTCAGATCTGCCTTCCCCCAAACCTATATTCTTTCTATTATGCTGCATTGCCTCATGGGGAATATTATTCTGCCTCAGATTATTATACTTTTTTCAAAAACATAAATTCAAATTTAGTATCAATGAAAAATCATCTAATTAAAAGTCAGAATATCTGACTCCCAGCTCTGTTTCTACTGCTCCAGTGATCTAAGGTGAGTAGTTTTCCTTCCCTGAGCTTCTTTTCCACATCTAATGAACAGAAAAATTATTGCATCTTCTCTCTGGGGCCCTTGCCACTTCTTACATGGTAAGCTTTGTAATTCATAACTAAAGTGAAAATATTTTTTAAAAGGGAGGGAGGGAGAGAGAGAGAGAATAGCACTAAGAGCTCTAATAATTTTTAATAAGAGGGTTAAAATACCTATTTATCTAACTTCTAAAATGTCTAATTTTGGTTTTGTGAATCCTTGCTTGGGATTTTCATTAACCTCCAAGGCAAGTGGCAAGTGATTTAATTAGTTGTGCAATTGTGTCTCTCCTGTCAAAATATTTCCTTTTATATTAAAGCATATTTCCTGAAACAAGAGGCCCCCTCGGGCAAGAGAAAAGCTTATGGATTTTATAGGTTCATTTGAGTTACTAACTAAAATGGAATGAACTATCATGGCTTGAATTTTTATTGGTTATTAATATTCATGAGTTACAAAGCTGGTTGTCACACCTTGTGCCCAAGATATGAAGGACAGATCCATACTGGCAGCATGCCCATTACCACAAATTGTGATTGTACCCCATGTCCCCCACCCAATTAGCCCCAACCTCCCACCTCCTTCCCATTTCCCCTCCACCCTACTTTGTATCCGTAGGTATATTCTCCCCCTCTGCAGGTCCAATGCACCACTGTGATCTTTCTTTCCTTCCTTCTTTCTCTCTTATCTCTCATATATGAGTGAGTACATGCGGTATTTATCTCTCTGTGCTTTGCTTATTTCACTCAGCATAAGTTTCTCCAAGCTCATCCATGTTGCTGCAAATGGGAGTATTTCATTCTTTTTTATAGCAGAGTAGTATTCCACAGTGTATATATAACAGTTTCCTTATACAATCATCCATCGATGGACATTTAGGTTGGTTCTATATCTTGGCTACTGTAAACAGCTGCAATGAACATGGGAGTGCAGGTATCCCTTCGACATGATGATTTCCATTCCTCTGGATATATACCCAGAAGTGGGACTGCTGGATCGTATGGAAGAACTATCTGTAGTTGTTTGAGAAACCTCCATACTGTTTTCCATAGTGGTTGTATAAATTTACAGTCCCACCAAAAGTGCAGGAGCGTTCCCTTCTCTCTACACCCTCGCCAAAATTTGTTATTCACTGTCTTTTTGATTATAGCCAGTCTAACTGGGTTGAGGTGGTATCTCAATGTAGTTGTAATTTGCATTTAATTTGCATTTCCCTGATGACTAATGATGTTGAGCATTTTTTCATGTACCTGTTGGCCATTTGTATGTCTTCCTTTGAAAAATGTCTAGTAGCAGTTGCAGAAAAATAGAATTCCTGTTCTGCAGGCAAGACATAGTAATTTCTTTCTAAGCACTAGGATATGCACTTTGGGGAAGAAAGAAAATGTCCTCCTAGAAATCACTTAGTGAATGATTATTTCATACAGTAATGTTAACAATATGGCAAACTGCCTGGAAATATTCTAAGTCTGGGGTAAACCTCTTTGAAGACCCTTTGTATGTAGAATACAGTCTACTGCTTTCATCTTATATTACTCTGGCCAATTAATGCATTGCAATTTCACAAAATCACAGAATTAAGAGCTGTAGGGGATCATTAATACTATACATTTCAGTTGTTTCTCAAAATTTTATTCTCTGCAAAATCTGTTTTCAAACAAAATCAAAAATGAAAGTTTCATATGTAGTATAGGTAAAAGTGTAGCTTTTGTATTCAAAGTGAAGTTGAGGCTCCAGAGCTCCTCCTTCTATTACCTCTTCTCTTCCTTTATGTCTCCCCCTACCCTACCACAGCCTTCAAGTTACCTGTAAGAAGATTTTACTATTTTAAAGAATCTGGTTTGAAAACCACTCATCCAGTCCATTATTTGATTCAAAAAATATTTGGGAAGGTGGCCCTGTGCTAGAAAGAAAGAAATAAGAATGACTTAATTGCTGCTCTAACAGGGCTCACAGTCTAATAGAGGACTTACACATGTAAACAAACTATTTTAGTCTTATGCTAAGTATGGTAATTATAGTATATTGGAAGGACACCTAATGTGACCTGGAGGTTAGTGGACAGAAATGGCATTCTAACATAAGGAATAATAATAATCCCTGAAGGATAATTAGGAGTCAGCCACATAAAATGGAAATAGGAGGGGAAAATTCTCCAGGAAGAAAGAAACGTATGTATAAAGGCCCATGGGTGGAAGGGGATGGCATATTTGAGAAATTAAGGAAGTTTTCCTTGAATATAAAATATGAGGGGAGGCAAAGGTAATAATGGATTAGGCTGCAGAGGTAATCAGAAGCTACATCATGATGAGTCTTGTAAGGTTTTGTGTTTGTTTTGTTTTTAAGAAATCAAACTGTAACCCAAGGTTAATCAGGTAAGAGGCCATTGTAGATTATAGAAAGGGAATGATATAATTTGAAATGTGCTTCTAAAAGAGCATGCCAGCTGACTGTGTGGAGAATGGATTGGAGAGGGTCAAGACAAAAGAAAGAGGGATCTATTTTGGAGGTAGATTGGCATCACTTGCTAGTAAATTGAATGTGGTACATGAAGAAAAGAGAGAAATTAAGAAATGGTCTAAAAAGTAGGCGGATATTAGTGTCATTAACTTATATGTGGAAGACTGCAGATGAACAGATTTGGGGAGAAAATTCAGCATTTCTTTTGGACAAGTTTGAGATATATATTAAATACCACAGTAGAAATAAAAGTAGGCAGTTAGATATGATTATAAATTTTAGGCGGAAGGTCTAGGCTAACGATACAGTTTTTGAAATTCAAAAATATACAGCTGTTATTTTAAGCCATTGCAGTGGGAGAGATCATCCGTGTACATTGCATAGAGTGAAAAGATAATGGTACCAGAACAGAGTCTTAGAAGGTTGTCTTAGTCCGTTCGGGAAGCTATAACAAAATTCTTTAGACTGGGTACCTTCTTAACAACCGAAACTTATTGCACATAGTTCTGGAGGCTGAGAAGTCAAAGATTAAAGTGCCAGCCCATTCAGTATTTGATGAGAGCTAGCTCTGTGCTTCATAGATAGTGCCTTCTCACTGTGTCCTTACATGGTGGAGGAAGTGAACAAATTCCCTCCATCCTCTTTTATAAGGACACTAATCTCATTCATTAAGGCTCTGCCCTTAGGACCTAACACCTCCCAAAGGCCCAACTCTTAATACTATTACATTGGAGATTAGGTTTCAACATATGAATTTTGGGAGGACACAAACATTTAGACCATCGAAGAACCTTAATATTTCAGCAATGATTAGCGAAGATAAAGCCCACAAAGGAAAATTACACAAAGTATCCAGTGATGTAGAAAAACAAAAAAGTCATCAAGAGTACAAAGGTGTCATGAAAACACAGAAATACCTTATTTTAGGACTGTGGGAAATACCTTATTTTAGTCAACACTTGCAAATGTACTTTTGGTGAAAATTGACTCTCTTTAATTCTACTTAACTATTTAACACTGAATCCACAACCACCACTACCATGCCCCCAAAAAACGGAAAAAGAAGGAAAAACTGTAGAATTAGACAGCATGTCTGATAAAACTAGAAAATAACCAGTATCTAAAATAATATTTTCTAGAAACAATGAAATATCAAATTAAGGGAGAAAGCTGAGAAACAATGCATATTTCTCCAGACCTTTATCATTGAAAACAGTACGTTTCTGAGAGTATTTGAGTGAGTGCTGAAAAACAGCCAAAAAAAGTTTAGTTGAATCAATAAGGATTAGATCCATGCTCAGGCACACAACAAAATGACAAGGGATGTAGGACTGAGGGAAGGACTATATCTTATCTGATTCAGTCTTTAATAGACATTAAAGTTACCAAGAGGTTGACAAGGTAAGGTTTTGGAGATAAGGAAATCAGCGAACTAAAAATATGCTTTGCAGTTTTTCTTAATCTGGGTTCTTTAAAAAACAGAACCTGAAGCTGGGTTTAAGTGTTGATATTTTATCTGAGAAATTCAATCCGAGCACAGCAGTGACACCGGAGGAAAAGTGAAGCTAGGTAGAAAAGAATGGGAAACAACTTAAGGTGACATGTTACTATTCTGACCAAGACATAGTCCACAAATCCCCTCATCCACATAGGAGGTCGCCTGACAGGCAGTAGAGACTTCTTAGAGTATTCCATGGGAGAAAGACATTTATCTGCATAACTCTCTGCTTTCTTCTTTTTCCTATTGGTCAGTGTTCACCCTCTAAGGAGTAAACACTTGTGTACTTTGGGGTTGAGTCATTCTATATAGACTGCTCAGCAACCAAATCACATACCCTGCAAGAAGACGAAAGGAGCTGCCAAACAACGTGCCAGACAAGGTGTCAGGAGGAGCCCAAAACCCAAAGTGCACATTTTGTGAGCCTGGCTATGCAGTGCTATCCAACAGAAAGGACCTGGCTCTTACCGACAATTGACAGATTGGCCCCATATGAGGACCCCTTGCAGCCTAAGTAAGGTAGAACAATATTGGTGATAATCAAGGCAAAGTAAGTAATTGAGGCTCACAGCCTTGAGGTTATCTGAGGAGGTGTATATGTTGTGTTTGATACACAGCTGCTTTACAAAAAAAAAGTGAATAAGTATAAATAAACCCTAAGTGCATCCCCCTAAGGAAAAACGACTATCATTTAATCCCTAGGCTTCAGTGTAAACTGTAAGTGGTCCATATTGGTCTGACCTCCAACAGGAGCGATTATTTTTCTTTAAAACACATGACGACACAAAGCAAAAGAGTAATAATATGCCAGGGCAGAAAGCTCATTAGATTTGGTGGAAAGTGTTCTAAAGCAAAATATGCAGTTTGAAGTTATCAGCTATCTCTGTTTTCATCCCCTCTCCCCCATTTATTGTCCTTTCTGTACAAATTATAAGCAAATGACAGGCCTGGATTGAATATTCAAATATAACAAGCATCAATTTTCCAACTTAGTACCTGTACATACACACTAAAAGGTAATGTGAAAGAAACATGATATGAAGTATTTGTTAAAACCACTCTTCAAAAGCAGAGTTCCTCCAGGAAATAGAAACAATATATATACAAAAAGTCTCTGTATTTTTTAAAGAAAATAAAAGCATCGACTCTTTGAAGACAGAATTCAAAGAAATAAGGGATCAGATAATTGGCTATTAGACAACAAAAAGGTGAAGACTGTAGTGGTAGAGTATATGACAACAGAGCCATTTCAGAAATAAAAGTTCCATCAAAAGCAGGAAAAAAAAAGCAGTAGAAAAATATAGAAGAAAAGTCAGTGACATGGAGGACAGATCTGAAAATGTCACTTAAATCTGGCACCACGTATCCACCATGAACCACGTCAATTTAATACTTCCATGAGATATACCAATTCTACTCAACGCATGTACTTTAAATCTGTTTAACTCTAACTCTATCCCATTTCTAGTCCAAGACCAAAATCCCATCATTGCTTGCTTTCCCATCATAGTTTCCAAACTTGTTCACTCTTACTCTTTCCCCAAGCCAGTCTTTCTCCTCTTAACAGCGCCATCTTTAAAAATACAAATGTAATCATGTCTCTCTCCTAGTTAAACCCCTCCAAATGTTTTTCATGGCAATTCAAGGTAAAGAGTAAATTCCTTAGCATGACCTATAATTGCCCTGTACACTTTTTAGGCCTCACATCCTGTCACTCTACTCGTTTACCTCACTGTGGACACAATGACCCTTTAATTTCTCAACTATTCTGAGGTCTTTGCTGCTTCAAGGCCTTCACACATAGTGTTGCTGCTGCTATGAATGCTCTTTTCCTTAGCCATGGACTGGTTAATTCTGAACCATTTGTTCCTTCATTTTTCGCTTAAATGCTATTTCCTCAGAGAAGCCTTTAATAAATCCCCAGTATAAATATGTTATAGCCTATTTTTATAAGGTTTTGTTCATTCAAATAACATTTAACAATAATCTGTTGTTTTATTTATGTATAATTATTTGTGATATAATTATATCACTATTTTATATGTTTTATGCATGTATTTTATGTATACTACCATTTTTGTAACTACTATCTGTAAGGTCAATAAAGATGAAGAGAAGGTCTATTTTGCTCGCCACTTTACCCATAGTGCTTATTACCCAAATTTTTAATGAAAAATGAACAAATGAATGAAAAAACAACCTGAAATGTATAAGGCCTAAACTATTTCTGCTTAAATTATAATAATCATTTAATTATTAAGTATAAGCACAAATGCTACTTGGCATATAAGAATGACTTGAAAGTTAACCTGGAATAATAAAATTTAACAACTAGGTAATAAACTTTTGAAAAATAAAAAAACTAGTGGAGTGAAGGAACCAGATCTATGAACCAATAAAACCTATTACTGGCAGTCAAAATTAAAATGTGTAGGCATAGACAGAAATATCAGTGGAACAGATAAATCTAGATATAACCCCTCCTCTCTCTTCTCTTTGTATATATTTATCTATATATATATATATATATATTGTGTACTTGTGTAGATACATCTACTAGGGTACTTTGAAATGTTCGTGGAAAGATTAGTATTATATTTTAATTCTGTTTTTCAACAAAGTTTTTGAAGTAGCTTCTTATATGGAAATACCTTATAAGTGTCATTTTATATTGATGAGGACACAATGAATTATTCAATGAATTATTTTGAGGCATCTAGATAATCATTTTGGAAAAATTAAGCTGGACCCATTTTCATTTCTTATAACACTATAAATTCTAGTTGGATTTTAGATAGAAAAAATAAAAAATCATGAAAGCACTAGAATCAAATGCAAGAGAAATAATTTTACAATCTTTGAGTGAGGGAAGCCTTCCTAGAAAAAAGAAAAGCCACAGAAGAAAACCACTGATAAAATATACTATCAAAAATATTCAAACTTTTATGTACCACAAAATGGTATAAACATTTCAAAAGACAACAACTTGGAAAAAATGGTAATTCTTTAATATACAGATCCCTGTTACTATTAATATAAAGTTATTTCTTATGAAGTTGTGAGAGGAACACACAGGTAAACTGGCGGAAAAAAAACACAAACATTAGGGAAAAGATATGCATAGAAGAAATACAAATGGTCAATAAACATACGACTATGTTTAACCTCACTAAAAATTTATAAAGTACATTATATTTTTCCTATCAGATTTGAGGAAAAAAATGGTAACATGCATTATTGGCTGGCTATGAGGAAATGGGCTCTATTAATCCATTGTTGGCTGACTGCAAATTGACATATGTTTTTCAAAGTCAATATATCAATATTTCTAAACATTTAACATGTGCATGCACCTTAACTAAGTAATTTTATTTTTATAAATTTATGCTTTAGAAATACATAGATATTCAAAGATGTATTTCATAAGGACTTTCAATACATATTATTAAAAAATTTTTAAAGTAGAAACCATTTAATTATCAATCAATAGGGTATTTGATTAGTAAATTAGGAAACGTTGATACATTAGTGCAATAGAACCATTAAAAGGAATGTTGGATATATAGAAACTGACATGTACAATATGTCCAATATATATTAAGTAAAAAAAAACTAGAAAAAAAAGAGTAGTGTAATCATATGTTTTCATTTTAGTAGAAAAGAAAAAAATTGCATAATGTATGTTACATGTCATCTTAAATACGTCAAATGACATAATATAGGTATAAAATGAAAAAGTTGCATAGCATGTGCTACATATCATCTGACATATGTCATACGGCATAAGTGACTTTTTAAGAATACACTACAGATTTTGAACTGTACATATCTTTGAAGATTAAAATTAGAAGGTAATTAGAGAGAAGTTACCTTCATCTTTAACTTTGTACGCTTATGAACATATTTTAAAATTTTTTGTAGCAAGTATATTTCTGAAAACATACTTTTAAAAATCAGTTATAAAAACTGCAGAAAGAATAAAACAAGTGCTGACAAAAGTCCATTTGATTGAGCAGCACTGGTCACTTTGTTCACAGCACATTCAATGTTAATTTAATGTATATTTAAAAGTCCAAAATAATAAAATTATAATTATAATTTTTAATCATATAAATCTTTTACATGAACAGCTTTACGATTTTGAAGTCAACATACTACCTGTATTTCTAGCAGTTTTTCATGTTCAACAATTTATATTTGTTGGTTCGAGTGCCCCTCCAGTCACCTTCTTCAAAAAATACTTTCTTGGGTTCTACTTTTATGTCTTTTAAACTCGAGAAATAATTTAGGTAGCTTTACACTGAAGGGTGAACAAGCAATATTTTTTATAAATTCCAGTGCATGTTAGAAAAAAAGCTTTCCAACTAGTGTGACATTGCCTAAGTGTATACTAAATACAGGTGACATGAGTGCTGAAGAATTGACCTCCTTCCACTTGTAGGTGGCTAGTCATGGCTGGGGGCAACCCAAGCCTTTATGCCAATTGTCTCTAGTGAGCAACCATATCTAGTTAACCTATTATGTAACAAAAACATAAATTTCTATGTGTGCCATGAGGTGAAAAAAAGGGGATGAGGGCAGTACCACTGAGTTAGAATATCATTATTTTCTTCTTACATATAGCTGGGTAGAAATCTGAGGTCAAAGTTTTTTTTCCCAAAAAACATGGTAGATATTTCCTTATTTTTTTCTTGCATTTAATTTTCTCAGAATAGAAAATTGATTTCAGGTTTATTTTTCAGCATTTGTCAGTAAACTTTTCTCCTCTTTTAAACATACAGAATTTGTAAATTTAAAATTAAAATCTAAAGTGTTTGTGATGATATAACACAGTATGAATTTCTTTTCATTAATTTTGCTTAAATACTGATGAGTACATTTAATAAGCATATGCACATCTCTTATCAGCACAGGAACACTGTTTTTCTATTTCATTTTTCTTTATTGCTTGGGTTCTTATTGTTCTAATTCACCTGTAAACACCTATATTTCTTATGTCCTTGCGCAAAATCACATCTTGTTTTATTTTCTCCATTTTTTTATTATGGTAAAATACACATAAAATAAAATTTATCATCATAACCATTTTTTTCTTTTCTTTTATTTTGTTCAAAATAATTTAACGTTTACTTGTACATACCTGTGGGTACAGTGTATTGTTTCAATACATACATTTACTGCACAATGATTCACTTAAGGTAGATAGCACAGTTTTGTACCCATTAGTCCACCACTTTGCTCCTTCCCCCACCACCCACCACTAGCAACCATTATTCTACTCTCTGCTTCTATACAAACCACTTTTGTTTTTTAGATTCCACCTATGACTTATATCATGTGGTACTTGTATTTTTATGCCTGCCTTACTTCACTTAACATGATGGTTTCCAGTTCTATCCATGTTGCTGCACATGATAGGATAACATTCTTTTAATAGCTGAGTGAAATTCTGTTCTGCACATATACCACAGTTTATTAATTCATTCACCTGTTGATGGACATTTAAGTTGACTTCATCTCTTGGCTATTGTGAATAGTGCTGCGATGAACATAGCAGTACAGGGTTTTTTGTTTGTTTGTTTGTTTGTTTTTGATGTATTGATTTCATTTCCTTAAAGTATATACCCAGTAGTGAGATAGTTGGGACCCTGGGTATATCTATTTTTGGTTGTCTGAGGACCCTACATACTGTTTTCCATAGTGGCTGTGCCAATTTGTACTCCTACCAGCAATGTAAGAGAGTTTCTTTCTCTCCATATCTTCAGCAGCATTTTTTAATTTTTTGTCTTGTTGATGACAGCTTGAAGTAAGACGATATCTGTTGATAAAAGCTTGTAGTAAGATGATAGCGCATTGTGGTTTTAATTTGAATTTCCCTGATTATTAGTGATGTTGGCCATTTTTTTTTTCACGTACCTTTTGGCCATTTGTATGTCTTCTTTCAAAGACTGTCAGTTCAGTGACTACATCCCGAGCCTGGCCAAGTGCACACCAATCAGAGAGGCACCCAGCCAGAGAGACAGAAGATCTGCAGATACCACGTGCCTTGCAGTGCCTTCACATGACTCAGCATGCAGGCCTCACCAACGCCACCTTGACTCTAACCCTAGCCCAGCTGGGTGCGTGCCGATCAGAGAGGTGCCCAGCCAGAGAGGCCCCAGATCCATGGAGATCACACGCCCTGCAGTGCCAGCATGTAACCCAGCAGGTAGGCCTCACCAGCTCTGCCCGACTCCATCCTAAGCCCAGCCAAGTGTGCACTGATCAGAGGGGTGCCTTTCCAGAGAGGCCCAGGACCCAAGGTGACCATGCACCCAAAACACCAGTGGGAAACCGAGCAGAAACTGAGGCTGCTGCACCAAATTGGCAGTCCCAGCAGCATTCTAGCCAGGCAATAGTATTGAACCAGTGGACCATGAAATCCCTTGCCACAATGATGAAACGTCAAAGGAAAGATACCAGAAATATGAAAAAATCAAGAAAGTACCCCACCAAATTGTAATAATAACTCTCAAGCTCTAGATCCTATAGAACAAGAAGCCTTTGAAATCCCTGACAAGGAATTTTGAGTGATAATTCTAAGGAAACTAAATGAGATACAAAGAAAACTCAGCTAGACAACTCAGTTAAATGAAGAAAAGTATACAGGAACTGAAAGAAGAAATACACAAGGAAATCAATGCCCTGAAAAAGAATGTAGCAGAGCTTGCTGAGCTGAAGAATTCATTCAAAGAAATAAAAAAACACAACAGAGAGTTTGACCAGCAGACTTGGAGAAGCAGAAGAGAGAACGTCTGACCTTGAAAATGGGCTGTTTGAAATAACACAGGTAGACTAAAAAAAAAAAAAAAAAAAAAAAAAAAAAAAAAAAAAAAAAAAA
>NW_007726130.1:857892-858808 GCF_000696425.1 Galeopterus variegatus | reverse complement strand
GAGACTAAAAAAAAAAAAAAAAAAAAAAAAAAAAGAAAGAAAGAAAAGAAAAAAGAATTAAAAACATTGAAGAAAATCTAAGAGAGATAACAGATAACCTTAAGCTCTAAAATATCTGAGTCATGGGTATTCCAGAAGGGGAGGAAAAAGGAAATTGCATTGAAAACATATTCAACAAAATAGTGGCAGAAAACTTCCCAGGTATAGAGAAAGACACAGATCTTCACATTCAGGAAGCACAAAGATCCCCAAATGTATTCTACCCAAAAAGGTCTACTCCAAGACATGTTATAGTCAAATGAGCAAAACTAAAAGACAAAGAGAGAATCTTAAAAGCTGCAAGAGAGAAGCATCAAATCACGTATAATGGAGCCCCAAAGAGACTAACATCAGATTTTTCATCACAAACCCTAAAAGCCAGAAAGGAATGGGATGAAATACTCAAAATAGAAAAAGACAGAGATTGCCAGCCAAGAATAATCTACCCCACAAGGCTATCCTTCTGAAATGAAGGGACAATAGTATATTTCTCAGAAAAATAAAAACTGTGGGAGTTCACTACCACATGGCCACCCTTACAAGAAATTCCCAAGAGGGTACTGGGTTTGGTACCTGAAAAATAACTACCACTGCCATAAAAACTGAAGAAAAGGGGGCCGGCCCGGTGGCGCACTGCGCTAGTGCGTCGCTTGGGAAGCGCGGCAGCGCTCCCGCCGAGGGTTCGGATCCCACATACAGACCGGTTCCCGCTCACTGGCTGAGCGAGGCGCGGGGGCAACACCAAGGGTTGCAATCCCGTTGCCGGTCCCGGTCCGGTACGGGGGCGACACTGAGGGTTGCAATCTGTTGCCGGACACGGAAAAAAACAAAAAAAAAAAAAAAAAAAAAAAAAAAAAAAAAAAAAAAAAAAAAAAAA